>NC_041394.2:2073833-2320652 GCF_900747795.2 Erpetoichthys calabaricus
AATTCTAAAAATTTAATGAAATATGGCCCACACACAAAACATGTTTTTAACTGTATTGTACTTCTTAGGGGGGCGGCACGGTGGCGCAGTGGGTAGCGCTGCTGCCTCGCGGTTGGGAGATCTGGGGACCTGGGTTCGCTTCCCGGGACCTCCCTGCGTGGAGTTTGCATGTTCTCCCCTTGTCTGCGTGGGTTTCCTCCGGGCGCTCCGGTTTCCTCCCACAGTCCAAAGACATGCAGGTTAGGTGGATTGGCGATTGTAAATTGGCCCTAGTGTGTGCTTGGTGTGTGGGTGTGTTTGTGTGTGTCCTGCGGTGGGTTGGCACCCTGCCCAGTGTTGTTTCCTGCCTTGTGCCCTGTGTTGGCTGGGATTGGCTCCAGCAGACCCCCGTGACCCTGTGTTCTGGATTCAGCGGGTTGGAAAATGGATGGATGGATGTACTTCTTAGGTTTACCACAAGGCAGAGCTATTGTCTTGATCAAGGCAGCATCTTCACAAACAAGCACAGCCTGGCAGAACCTGGCAGAACCAAAGAAACGCGCAATAGCAAGTGAGTGCAGAAAATTTAACACACGGTGGGAAAATGAATATTTCTTCCTAGAAGTGAAGGGCAAGTGTGTCTATCTGATTTGCAATGAAACTATTGCAGTGATGAAAGAGTATAATGTGTGCCAACACTACGAAACCAAACATCTGACCTACACTTCCCACACTGGTGCCGAGTCGAGAACAGAAAGTTAAGCAAATGGCAGCCAGTCTGCTAGCTCAACAACACTATTTTTTTCCATGCTAACAAAGCACAAGAAAATGCCCGTCACGGGAGACCTTTCTCAGATGGTGACTTCATAAAACAGCACCTCACTAAAGTCACAGGAATCATGTGCCCGGAGACAATGCAGGAATTGAACAACGTTCGCTTGTCCAGAAATGCAGCTGTGCGGTGAATTGAAGATTCGTCAGCTAACTTACAACATCAAGTGTCAGATAAAGCTTGTGCTTTTGATTTTTACTCGATTGCATGTGACAAGAGCACTTTGTAATACAATAAATGAAAACCCATTAATAGAGAGCTGTGATACTGTTTTTTTCTTTAAGCATATTCAATTATCTGCGGTGGGTTGGCACCCTGCCCGGGATTGGTTCCCTGCCTTGTGCCCTGTGTTGGCTGGGATTGGCTCCAGCAGACCCCCATGACCCTGTGTTTGGATTCAGCGGGTTGGAAAATGGATGGATGGATGGATGGATATTCGATTATGAAGCATAATTTACAGATATTTGATTGATTTTGCTAGCTTAATACACAGCCCTATATGTATTTCTCTGTATGTGGCCCCCAGTGAAAAAAGTTTGGACTCCCCTGGCTTAAGTAGAATAAAATATCATTTTGCTTTGATAGTTTCACCCCCTGTAAGTTAGTATGAGATAGAACTTTCTTGCTGTATCAGTAATACGGTGTGTTAATTCAGTCAGTGTGTGTTTGAAATTCATCTCAATGCTAGCATGGACTGATAGACCCATTGGCAGCTTGGGAAAGGGATGGGCTCACCAACGGGGCAGAGCTCTGGGGGTCCGACGCTAGAACCTGTTGGGTTTCTTTGCCTACTGTCGACCGCATGGTGTGCAGGTTGCTATGCAGCTGTCCATGCAGCCACTATTTCATAAAAAGTTCAGTCTATGAGAGCTCAGTCGTTAAGGCGAGTGGTCATTAATTGAAAGGCCGTTAAATGACACATATGTAGTATTTGTGAGGCCTGGGTGCGTAGAGCTGCCCTAAAAAGACACAGACAGGCAGAAACACGAGTTGCAGCACAACACACACCTTTATTCCTCCATTGAGAAGCACTATTCTATTTGCTCCCCACTTCTTAGCACAATACAAATAATGCCAATAGCTACAGCGCAGTCCTTTTTGAGGGTCGGTGCTGCCCTCTATCTGTCTGGGGGAGAAAATGTCCTGTAAAAGCTCTCTCAACCAGTCCTTTCATTGTCGGGGCATCCCAGCCCTTCACAGTATACATAGGCTCAGTTGAGGTATGCATTAACTCACCAAGGCAAGAGAGGGCACTGCAGCTAACACTGTCATCTCCTTCTTTCCCCACTGTGCCAAGAAGCCACCTGGTGAAGACATTTAGTCCCATCCCTTCCAGTTCCGCTGCCACAAAACCTTCTTTGATTTGAATTCCCAATTCAATGCTGTTTCAGTTCTTTTTTCTTTTGTTGTTTGTGCCTTGAACAAATAAAAGGGATGACCCTGATGGTGCCACCAGATTTTTTGCTGCAGTCCTGAGCTGTCAGGACTGCACCTGTATATATATATATATATATAAATATACAATATATATATAGATAGATAGATACATAGATATTATGAAGCCTGGGTGGGTATTGCTGCCCTAACCCCGACACAGACAGGGAGGACACAGGTTCAACACACAAAACACACCTTTATTTTCCACTGAGAAGTGCTTTCCCTTACTCCCCAAACCAACACATAACAGCAAAGCACTAAAAGCACAGTCACACTGCGGCCGCCTTCAGTCCTCTTCCTCCTGATTCTGGCTGCTGTCTCCTGGCAACTGGCACCTTTTCATAGGGTACCCGGAAGGAGTCCAGGTGCCCAATGAGCTTCTTCCGGCAATGCCTTTCTTATCTATCTATCTATCTATCTATCTATCTATCTATCTATCTATCTATCTATCTATCTATCTATCTATCTATCTATCTATCTATCTATCTATCTATCTATAGTGCCTTTCTTATCTATCTATCTATCTATCTATCTATCTATCTATCTATCTATCTATCTATCTATCTATCTATCTATCTATCTATCTATCTATCTATCTATCTATCTATCTATCTATCTTATAGTGCCTTTCTTATCTATCTATCTATCTATCTATCTATCTATCTATCTATCTATCTATCTATCTATCTATCTATCTATCTATCTATCTATCTATCTATCTATCTATCTATCTATCTATCTATCTATCTATCTATCTATCTACCTGTTTGTGATGCAGTGGCAAGTTGGCTAGTGACCAAGGTATGGGGGTCTGTTTAAGAAAGACTCAAAAAGTCATTATAAGCTTATTGTGAGTTTTTGTGCTTTTATGCTGATCTACAAAGAAAAGAATTTTTTTTTATATACATTTTTTTAATTAAGCCTGTGCCAATACCTTTAATCCTGTGCTGCTCCATGAATAGAATGGAGGAAAAAAAAAGTGTCTTAAATAAGGGTGTGCTGGTAAGAAACAGTGCGATTTTTATTTTTATACACACCAATTTTTATTAGACATATGCTGCACAAGTACATTTAAACCAACAGTTCACTGCAAACAATAACCTAAAAATAGGACATGAATGCATAAGTGGGTACAAGTTGCTCCCGATTATAACAATGAATAATAAATCTTATGCCTCAGGTGTAGAAGGTGAGACTGACAACAGAGAAGCAGAAGGCATCAGATGAGCAAAAGCATTAGAACAGGCAGTGAGCTCTTCCAAAATTACCCAATGGAGGGGGAAATCCAACCCAAAACCACAGCTAGACACATAAGAACCTTATAGAATCTTTATAAAATGAAAAATTTATTGTAGATTAATAGCGATGAATCTCTGTGGAGCACAGAGGTAAAATGGAATTGCCTGCAACATCCAAATCCAAATTAAACAAGCACCGGTACAGATTCCAATAGCAATGTGAAAGCACAGCAGAAGGACAGACAAGTCCAGAATTACAAAAAGCACAAAGCACAGCAAAAAGACACACAAACTCACCAACTCCACAGCACATTCACAATGAACTGCCAGGATCCGCAGGAGACCCTCCAGATTCATAGCTAAAAGGCAGTTCCTGGTGGTGATGGGCAGGGGGCCCACCTCTTGTGGGCCACCCACAAAGTACAAGGTGTCAGGATCAGGTTTCAGTTTTGGGGTTGTGCTCACTTTTAATTGAAAGTTAATATATTTTACTGTCTTCAACACCAGATTTTATCAAGTTACAACTTGTCTTTCTAGGGGTGTGGCCTATGAGGTCGCAACCTCTGGTTCATCAGTGCAATGGAATAAAAGGTCAGCTGGGAGCTCATTTCTTTAAAGAAAGCTCTTTTGCCCGCGTCTTTCTTGGTTTTGACTTTGCTTCTGGTCTTGCGTCTGGGTTTTGGTTTATTTTTATTAGTTTTGTTTTGCTTTTATGTGCATCTCATAGAGCTTCTCTGAAAAAGTTCACTGGTGATTCCGAGACAGGACACAAGGCGTTGAAACATAAACACAATGAACAGCAAATAAACAAATAAAATGAATACATAAAAAAGAATAAAAATGACCAAAGAATACAGTGCATCCGGAAAGTATTTCCAGCGCTTCATCACTTTTTCCACATTTTGTTATGTTACAGCCTTATTCCAAAATGGATTAAATTCATTTTTTCCCTCAGAATTCTAAACACAACACCCCATAATGACAACGTGGAAAAAGTTTACTTTGAGGTTTTTGCAAATTTATTAAAAATAAAAAAACTGAGAAATCCCATGTCCATAAGTATTCACAGCCTTTGCTCAATACTTTGTCGATGCACCTTTGGCAGCAATTCCAGCCTCAAGTCTTGTTGAATATGATGCCACAAGCTTGGCACACCTATCCTTGGCCAGTTTCGCCCATTCCTCTTTGCAGCACCTCTCAAGCTCCATCAGGTTGGATGGGAAGCGTCAGTGCACAGCCATTTTAAGATCTCTCCAGAGATGTTCAATCGGATTCAAGTCTGGGCTCTGGCTGGGCCACTCAAGGACATTCACAGAGTTGTCCTGAAGCCACTCCTTTGATATCTTGGCTGTGTGCTTAGGGTTGTTGTCCTGCTGAAAGATGAACCGTCGCCCCAGTCTGAGGTCAAGAGCGCTCTGGAGCAGGTTGTCATCCAGGATGTCTCTGTACATTACTGCAGTCATCTTTCCCTTTATCCTGACTAGTCTCCCAGTCCCTGCCGCTGAAAAACATCCCCACAGCATGTTGCTGCCACCACCATGCTTCACTGTAGGGATGGTATTGGCCTGGTGATGAGCGGTGCCTGGTTTCCTCCAAATGTGACGCCTGGCATTCACACCAAAGAGTTTAATCTTTGTCTCATCAGACCAGAGAATTTTCTTTCTCACGGTCTGAGAGTCCTTCAGGTGCCTTTTGGCAAACTCCAGGCGGGCTGCCATGTGCCTTTTACTAAGGTGTGGCTTCTGTCTGGCCACTCTACAATACAGATCTGATTGGAGGATTGCTGCAGAGATGGTTGTCCTTCTGGAAGGTTCTCCTCTCTCCACAGAGGACCTCTGGAGCTCTGACAGAGTGATCATTGGGTTCTTGGTCACCTCCCTGACTAAGGCCCTTCTCCCTCGATCGCTCAGTTTAGATGGCCGGCCAGCTCTGGGAAGAGTCCTGGTGGTTTCGAACTTCTTCCACTTATGGATGATGGAGGCCACTGTGCTCATTGGGACCTTCAAAGCAGCAGAAATTTTTCTGTAACCTTCCCCAGATTTGTGCCTCGAGACAATCCTGTCTCGGAGGTCTACAGACAATGAACTGTCAACTGTGGGACCTTATATAGACAGGTGTGTGCCTTTCCAAATCATGTCCAGTCAACTGAATTGACTACAGGTGGACTCCAATTAAGCTGCAGAAACATCTCAAGGATGATCAGGGGAAACAGGATGCACCTGAGCTCAATTTTGAGCTTCATGGTAAAGGCTGTGAATACTTATGTGCATGTGCTTTCTCAGTTTTTTTATTTTTAATAAATTTGCAAAAACCTCAAGTAAACTTTTTTCACGTTGTCATTATGGGGTGTTGTGTGTAGAATTCTGAGGAAAAAAATGAATTTAATCCATTTTGGAATAAGGCTGTAACTTAACAAAATGTGGAAAAAGTGATGAAGCGCTGGGAATACTTTCTGGATGCACTGTAAGTAACACATGAATTTGGACCTCAGCCTGACAGGAACCCTTGTCGAGATATAAGAATGACAGTGCATTAACTGTGCCACAAAATGCTCCTATTTGAGGATTTAATAAGCACCTTTCTGAAGAAATGCTGGTGAACAGCTCCTGTTAATGCTTTCTCCTTCTCTTTTATCATTTGGTTGGAAACCAAAAATGCAAAGCTTTGCAGTATGTGCTGGACTATACAACTACATTACCCATAAACCCTTGTGAATGATGTCACTAGGTGGTTGTTACAATGCACAAATGCAATAAAATGTATTGGAATAAAGCAGCAATCAAGCCAGCAGACTTGGTTAAGTTGATAGAAATCATTAGAAAAATGCCACAATACATCAGGCTTGGGGACCTGTACAACGAGGCTCGACCATGGACTGCTGCCACAACTAAATCAAGCTTCTTTTTTTATTTTCCAACTCAACATCTGCTTGTTTTGCCTTGGGGAGATGATAAGAGCTCACCAAAGAGGTGGGCAAAAATATTGTGCAAAATCAGGTGCATCCGAGTCCTGTGTAGTTTGCAGCAATTATTACAGACTGCAGAGGTTATGTTTGTCTTTGATGTACTATCAACCTCCATATGTCACTCTTTTTTTATTAATGTCATTGTTTGACAGGGGTTGATGAATTTGTTGGTTTTGAATTATTATGCACTTTATTTTGAATGTATTTTCTGTGTACTATTAAGTTTATATGTGTCTGTGTTCCATCTGTTATGTCCTGTATGTCTTGTAGGTGGTTCCCCAAGGGGCGGGGCCACCTGTTTATCATTGTCCAGGGGCTGCCCTCAGAAAACAGGCAGTCCCTTGAGGTTCATTGAATGGGCTGGAGTTGGTGAGTTTTTTGTGATTATGCTGTACTTTCTTCTGAATTTTCTGTATTTTTGATCTTATGCTCTGTTTGTGTTTTCGGGACTTGTTCATCTCATTGTTTCAGGTAACCTCTTTTGCCTTTGGGCTCCTCTGAGCTTATTTTTGTCACAGAACATTTTTGTTGAAAATAAATCTTTTATATTTATAAAGATCCTGTGTTTGCCCTATTATGCCTACCTGGGGTTTGACTCTTCTAGCGGTCATTTTGAGATACTTCTGTAAAGGTTTGTGCTTAGGAACCCAAAGTCCATGACAACCTGTCACAAGAACCAGCCAAAGACATCAAGAAAGGTTTGGGGCAGCCACCCGTATGATATTCCCTGGCTGCAAATGAGTTGTTTACAGGTTCGAGTCCAAAACAGAACTGAGGCAGGATGCCAAAGATGGCGGCTTTATTTGCAGAGACAAGGAAGTGACGTCATCAGAGGGACCTGGAACCAGAAGTGACATCATCAGAGGGCCCGGAACCAGAAGTGACATCGTCAGAGGCTCCAGAACTGTGCGGGATTTCCCATGGATAGTCTGCAAGGGATTGAGAAAGAAAGTCAGTGCACCTCGCCGCCCCTGGTCTGGCATGGAATTGCCATTATTCAGGCCCTTTAGCTGACTCCCAATCGCACGTGTGTGACACACCTTAAATCTTCTTTCCAAGGCAGTTGCTTCAAAAACTAAGGGCAAAAAGTGTCTAATCATCACTTGGAAGAAACGTATCGGAATAAATTGATCTTAGGAGCTCTGGTAAGACTGTGGTGTGTGGTCACATCTTCATTAGCCCTGAGTGGTCCATATAGGTAGCATTAGTGACACCTACAGGTCGTTCAGTGTTATAATGTTCTGTATTTTTTAAAATCTCTGCTTTGTTTTGTAATTAACAGTTATGTTATTTTAATTCTATTTTAACATATTTTAATTAGGGTGGCACGGTGGCGCAGTGGGTATCATTGCTGCCTTGCAGTTAGGAGGCCTGGGTTCACTTCTCGAGTCCTCCCTGTGTGGAGTTTGCATGTTCTCCTCGTGTCGGTTTGGGTTTCCTCCAGGTGCTTCGGTTTCCTCACACAGTCTGAAGACATGCAGGTTAGGTGGATTGGCGATTCTAAATTGTCCCTAGTGTGTGCGCTTGGTGTGTGTGCCCTGTAGTGGGATGGCACCCTGCCCAGGGTTTGTTTCCTGTCTTACGCTATGTGTTGAATGGGATTGGCTCCAGCAGACCCCCGTGACCCTCTATATGGATATAGCAGGTGGGATAATGGATGGATGGATATTTTAATTAACATTATTTGTAATTTACGTTGTAAACGTTGCTGCTTGATTACATTTTACCAATGCAGCGGGTTTCATTGATTCATTGCTAACATTTTGCTATTTAAAAAAATACCACCAGTAAGTTTACACGAATAAGGGGCTTGTTAACATGGTGAACCCCAAAGGGTGCAGTTCCACAAAGACCCCAGAAGGGAAAAACAAGCTTCTGGTGTCACAGAGAGGAGGTCACCCAGTCACCAAGCAACCAATCGGCGGCTGACCACATGTGGAGAGCGGCACTGAATGGCATGTTAATTCAGGACACTTTAAATGCTGGCAGCATGGAGAAGTTTGATGAAGACTTCAGTGTTTCAGCCTTGGAGTTTTTCTTTTTCCTTTCTGAGTTAAAAACTCCAAAAAGAGCAGAAAACGGCTGTGAGCGATTACAAATGGTTCAGCCGAGGCCTGCTAATTAGGCGCTAATGTTCTTGTCACTGAGAATTGTGACAGCCCAGCAGGTGAGCGCGCGGCGGGGGCTTGTTGAGCATTCCGAGTACCTGCAACAACAGCTTGTCTGGATTTAATAATTGCCGCCACCGCCTCCCCTCATCAAACAGATATAGTGCCTGCACGCAGCCACACAGGTCAGAAAATAAATTTATAATAAGATGACGGGCATTGACCCGCTCACTCAGTTAATAAAGTGACAGGTACTTTTACCCAGGAGGAGCACCATTTGGATTTTTACAACTTAGAGACAAAATTTGGAAAGCTAACTCACCAGTCAGGGGGCCGGAGTTTAGGTCCCAGGTCACTCTTGGTGGAGGTGGAGTTTGCTTGTTCTTCTCATTCCCTTCAACTGACCATAAGGTCCTTCAACAGATAGCACAGACAGTGGAGAAGGTCACTGGGAACCCTCTGTCCTCCATTAAAGAGATCTTCATAAAGCGTTGCATCCACAACACCTACAGCACTGTGTAGGACCACTCTCAACACTCCCATGGATTCTTTGTCCCAATTCAATCTGGCAGCAGGTTCTGCAGCAGCTTCTATTTCTTGGAGGTTCCGGTCTTTGAACTCTGTGCCGGCCCCCTGACCTCGGGTCTGCCCCTAGCAGTTTACTTACATGCTGTGCTATACGTTTGCACATAGGGGACAGCTGGAGGGCTCTAGTGACCGTAATTCTACCACCGCACAAGGAGTTGGCGCTGTGTCCTAATGCTTTTTCGCTTCCAGCCTTTTGTAGACCAGTTGATTGATGGCCAGATCACCTCTGATGTCACTTCCGGTGTCCATCCACTTGGACCCGCCTCTTCTTGTCGGGAAAATTGGAAACTCTGGGTGTTTTTTCATTTTGCTTGTCATTCAATTATATGGGGACACCAGGCTGGTACCCCAACTCTTTATCATTTACTTTTGATTCTCTTACAGCAGAGACGCTTGTTACACTTGTTACTACTGTTGTTTTTTAATATTTGTTGTTGTTATTAACTAATTCAAATTATTACTATCTATTCACTTTCCTTTTATTATTTACTTATTTATTTATCTACGTATAGTATAGTATAGTATAGTATAGTTCTTTACCCATCTTGCACTTGTCCTATGTTTATGTCCGTATTGTCCCGCAGTCCTGGGGAACCTTATTTTCGTGCCAATATATGCTGCAATATGGTGTATGGTTGGTGTGACAATAAAGCCACTTGGCACTTCACTTGGCACTTGACATCTTTGTGAGTGAGCCAGCCGTGCCATGCCCCCCCCCAATAGTTGGCTCAAGCCGCTTGTGACTTTGCTAAGGAGAAAGCAAATTCAGAAAATGGATGCATAAAATACAAAACACGGCATAACACAAACACACATATTGAGTAGCAACAAAATTTACTTAAAAAAAGGATAAACTTAGAAATAAATTAACAAACAAATCAAAGAGAATTTACACACAATAACAAACAAAGAATGCAAAAATGAGAGAAACATGCAGCATGGAAAATGCTTTTTAGAAAAATAAAGTAATTAAAATTATGAATTAAAAAAATTCATATACTAAAACAAAAGTTCTAAAAATTCTTAAAGAAACAAAAAAATGTGATTGGTCCAAGAGGAAGCCCCGATGCTCATCCAATAGGAGGAACAATAACGTCACGCCGATTGCTGAAGCGACACGAGTCAGTGGCTCAGGAAAACCACAAATTGATTTAACGGAAAAAGAGGATTAATGATTATAAATGGAGTTACAAGAATAATAATTTAGAAAAGAATTAAAAAATCAAGGAGAAAAAAGTTTAAAAATCATATAAAATTAATAGTAGGGTGGAGAGTGCGATTAGTCGTCTAATACCCGAGGCTTATAAAGAGCTTACAACTCTAAAGTTAAATGTGCCTACCTAACCCTTAAAATTTAAATTGTAAACATGGCCCTGACATTAACATTTGAACCCGGGGCCATTATTAACTAGATATTGGGCTGGATTATAGGTCTATTAGACAAACTGCCCTTCCCTTATTCTAATCTTAAGGACCATGAAAGAAAGTCCCTGAGGTTAAAATTTTGACGGGTGGCCTTGATGTTAATTAGTGTTTTATTTATTTATTTATACCGACCCCATACCCCATCCCTAAACTTACTGACCTTAAATAACCTTAATTTTAATTAACCCTAGAGCCCTAAAATAACCTTTATCTTGTATATAGCACCTTACAATAAATAATATAAAATGGATGTTTTATACTAGATTGTCCCAATTTAGGAGGGTGGGAGAGAGTTTTAATCAATTAATATTTTTTTATAGATCTGAGTAGTTTTAAAGCTTTTTTTAAGTTAACAGATCTCTAAAGGACAGTATTTTTAGACATAAAAACATTAGACATTAAAGCATTTCATTCTCCAGATGAGGGACTTTTTAGGGTTTTATTTATTTAATTCATAGATTTTAGAGTTTAAAGTATATTTTATGACACTGAGGTCTAAGGTACATTTTTATAATGAAATGAAGTGTGCCAGAGCATGCCATTCATGGCCACATTCCCTACCCTAACCCACCCCTGACCCTGATCCTAAGCCAGGTCTGAAGGACAGCCGTTGTCCAAAAAGCTACAAACCAAACTCTCAAGGATTAATAAAGTATATCAGATCAAAAAATAATAAGAAAGGTGATCGAGCTTCTTCAGTGGCTGCTCTGGACTGAGTCACCTTTACCTGTCCGAACTGCCACCGCGGTCTCGACACTTAAATCTCCTTTAAAGACACGTCCTTTTTTTCTCAGTCTTTTGGAGACGCAGAAGAACATTTTTAGTTGGGTTTGGCATGGAAGTCGTGATGTTCCTTAAGTTTTGGGGTTCGTATTTGGTCTTTATATAGTTTGAGTCGGTGTTTTAATGTCACAGTTTTATTTTTGTTTAATATGGTACAGCGTATTGGTGTTTTGAAAGTGCTTTATAAAATAAATTTGATTTGGTTTGGATTACCAAATTGAATGCCCCACCCTAGTCACCTGATTTTTGCCCCTTGTGATTTCTACCTCTTCCTAAAAATAAAAGGACAAAGATATTCAGACATTTCTGACATCCATGAGGTCACTGAAACGGGCGTGTGGCAGTCCCGATATCTCTTGTGATGGGCGGCCTTGGCCATTACCCAGCCGGGATGCCAATGGAATGGAACGACCAGGGGAGAGAGCATCGCTGAGGCAATACCTCTCCTGGGACACTAGAGGGCAGCCCTCCTGGGTGGCTGTGGCACTACGGATTCCCGCAGGGCATGCTGGGAGCTGCAATTTGGTGCAGCTCTATTGGGTTCCATTGGGGCTGCCAGGGGGCGCTCCAGAGCCATTCAATGGATTTCCATCACACCTGGGAGTGATTCCAGGTAATCCTGATGAACCACCTGGAGCACTCCAAGGTGCTGAATAAAAGGAGCCGCCTCACTCCATTTGGAGAGCCAGAGTCAGGAGGAGGAGGAGGACGACGACGACGAAGCAGCTTGCTAGGAGATGAGTGGTGGCAGAGGAAGAACAAGGAAAGGAAAAGGATTGTCTTTTGGTATTGGCACTTTGGAGTGTATTGTGCTGTGGGGAGTGGGGAAAATCGCTTCCCAGCTGTGAATAAAATGTGTGTTGTGTGGCAAACTCATGTCTCTGCCTCTACGGCGGCTGTACACTCCCCAGTGGTCCCACTCTGTAAAAGGACGAAAGTCTAAGTCCTGGTGCTTCCTGTCTTGCTATATGTTTGAGAGACATGGACGCTATCCAGTGACCTGAGATGAAGACTGGACTCCTTCGGCACTGTGTCTCTTCAGAGGGTCCTTTGGTCCCGTTGGTTTGCTCACAGAGTCCCAAATGAGGTACATGACCTGCATTGTGAGGGAGTATCAGTTACGGCACTATAGCCATGTGATGCGATTACCTGAGGATGATCTGACTCACAGGATCCTCAATGTTGAGGACCAAAGTGGCTGGACCAGGCCCAGGGGACGCCCACATAACACCTGGCTGTGGCAGATAGATCGGTCATTTCTGGGAAGTGGGACTGGACCTTGAGTCTGCCTGGGTGGTTACCAAACAGGACCCTGAGCTGCTTCATTGTGTGGTGGGAGCAGCAATATGCTGTACCAGTGCAGGCTCCCCAACCTGACCTGACATCCATCTGTAAGAGAAACAAGACAACGATAAAGAGTTGGGGAACCAGCCTAGTTACCGTGTTTAAAAAAGAAAACGCGCAATAATTGCAGAGAGACACCTTTCCAGATGCGAGTTCAGGATCAAAGTGACAAAGATGGCAGAACTTCTGGTTTTTGGTCTTCCCGGCAGGAAGAGGCGGGTCCAAGTGGACTGACACCAGAAGTGACGTCAGAGGAGTGGTATCCATCAATCATTTGGTCTGCAGAATGCGGAAGAGAGTAACAGCATTAGGACACAGCGCCAGCCCCTGGTGTGGAGGTACCACTGCACAGCCCTTCAGCGGTCCCCTATGCAGATGCACGTGACACAGCATAGCGTGACAAAGCAAGTCAAGGCTATTTCAGAGCTCCAGGCGTGTTTCCATCCTGGCATGGCTGTCTAACTACATGTGTAGCTGCAGAAGGAGATGACTTTGAGCGGAGGCACACACATATTTTCTGCAGGATCATTCCAGGATGGCTGCATCTCATTTTCCAATGAACTTTCCTTAAATAGGAGAAATGAAACTTTGAATTAAGTAAAAGGATGTGGATGATGGAAAAACAAAAGAGTTCCTCTGTCCAGCATGAAAACCACCATTTCTTCAACTCAAAACATGTCCAAGTGTCCTCAGTAGTATTTTTATCACCTTTCACAGGGGGTCCTTCAATAATGCAAAGCGGGCAGCGACATGCAGCAGGCCCTTCCACGGCTCCCTGACACTTTTAGCAGTGGAAAGCCCTGTTGTCGTTTTTTTTTTTTTTTTTGGTCGAGAAGACTCCCATAAATCACGTTAAGCACCTTTGAATGAAAGTGACACATCATTACAAGGGTGACTTGTAGATGATTTTGATAAATGGGATTACTTCTCACTGTGTGCATTTGTATTTTTTTGACATTTTATTTTCAATCCCAATGATCTGTTGTTATCTGTCTATAAATATATGTCTGTTTTCCATTGCAAGAGTGTTAGATTTAAATCTGACGTGTTTGGATGATATTTATAAGAGCTAAGGGGCTCATTTTGATTGAGGGTGTCTCAAAGAGAACAAGACACGTTTGCATGTTATTTAAAAACCTTACATTATAGATTCTGCTTCGCGGCCGCCACCCTTGAACCTCCCTTGTCTTTTTCTTTCTTTGGTTCATGTACTAAAAAAACTGAAACAAAGCGAGTCGCCACATCAGTCTTGCATCCTCATTGCCCATCAATTCTTTTTTGCCTCACTTACCCCAATAAACTCAGAGCCACTCCTTTGGCATGTCATTGGGGGACCGACTGCGATGGCGAGGGACACGCCTAATGAGGTTACGCCTGTCTCATGAATTGTCAAATTGACGTCGTTGACAGAAACCGGTGGTGATCGTTTTCTGTTAACACTAGAATCCCTGAACCCAACGAAAAAACTCATAATCCCATCCATCCATCCATTTTCAAACCCGCTGAATCCAAACACAGGGTCACGGAGGTCTGCTGGAGCCAATCCCAGCCAACTCATAATCCCATCCCACCTTAAATTCCTTTGCACCTCTCCGTCAGCGTCTTTTGTTTTGTAAATGTGTCGATCAACACAAGCTTCAAGCAGCCTGCTATCCCATCCCACCACCGCTGCAGAAACGGCAAAAAGCTCTCTCAGCTCAAGCCTTGTTTATCTAGGAGTGAGGTACCTGGAGCTAAAAAAGTAGGGGCTAAAAAATATATCGTTATTTGGAACATGTACACGTGTACTTTGTGAGTATGCCCATGTCGATCAAACACAGGAAGCTCTGCAGTCTACTTGTGACTTTACACTGTAGGATGAGAAGTAAATAAATGAAGGGAAATAACATTCAATCTGACTTTTATATAAGTAACATATAAATGTTTCGTATGTAAAAAAAAACATAATCACAAACAGGACTTTGCACGATACGCTGACGAGCTCTGTAAGCCATGCTGCTTTGTTAAAGGATGGCTGTGGGACAGACTGATTGGCAGGATGACACTGGACCTCGTCCTGCATCCAAACGGTGCCATCTTTCGCCTTTATGCCTGGTGAAGCCACGTTGTTCTTATATAATCATATGAAAAAGTTTGGGACCCCCTCTCAGCCTGCATAATAATTGACTCAACTTTCAACCAAAAAGATAACAGTGGTATGTCTTTCATTTCCTAGGAACATCTGAGTACTGCGGTGTTTTCCGAACAAAGATTTTTAGTGACGCAGTATTTAGTTGTATGAAATTAAATCAAATGTGAAAAACTGGCTGTGCACAAATGTGGGTCCCCTTGTCATTGTGCTGATTTGAATGCCTGTCACTGCTCAATGCTGATTGGTTGGTGTGATGAGCTCATTAAGCCTTGAACTTCATAGACAGGTGTGTCCAATCATGAGATATAAAGGTATTTAAGGTGGTCAATTGCATGTTGTGCTTCCCTTTGACTCACCTCTGAAGAGTGACAGCATGGGATCCTCAAACTCTCCAAAGATCTGAAAACAAAGATTGTTGAGTCTCCTGGTTTAGGGGAAGGCTACAAAAAGCCATCTCAGAGGTTTAAACTGTCAGTTTCTGTGACTGTAAGGAATGGAATCAGGAAATGGAAGGCCACAGGCACAGTTACTGTTAAACCCAGCAGGTCTGGCAGGCCAAGAAAAATACAGGAGCGGCATATGCGCAGGATTGTAAGAATGGTTACAGACAAGCCACAGATCACCTCCAAAGACCTGCAAGAACATCTGGCTGCAGATGGTGTATCTGTACATCGTTCTACAATTCAGCGCAATTTGCACAAAGAACATCTGTATGGCAGGGTGATGAGAAAGAAGCCCTTTCTGCACTCACGCCACAAACAGAGTCGCTTGTTGTATGCCAATGCTCATTTAGACAAGCCAGATTCATTTGGGAACAAAGTGCTTTGGACTGATGTCACAACAATTGAGTTATTTGGTCATAACAAAAAGCGCTTTGCATGGCGGAAGAAGAATACCGCATTCCAAGAAAAACACCTGCTACCTACTGTCAAATTTGGTGGAGGTTCCATCATGCTGTGGGGCTGTGTGGCTAGTTCAGGGACTGGAGCCCTTGTTAAAGTCGAGAGTCACATGAATTCAACCCAATAACAACAAATTCTTCAGGATAATGTTCAAGCATCAGTCACAAAGTTGAAGTTACGCAGGGATTGGGATATTCCAACAAGACAATGACCCAAAACACAGTTGGAAATCTACAAAGGCATTCATGCAGAGGGAGAAGTAGAATGTTCTGGAATGGCCGTCACAGTCCCCTGACTTGAAGATCATCGAAAATCTATGGGATGATTTGAAGCAGGTTGTCCATGCTGGGCAGCCATCAAATTGAACTGAACTGGAGAGATTTTGTATGAAGAATGGTTAGAAATACCTCCATCCAGAATCAGACACTCATCAGAGGCTATAGGAGGACAGCGTCGAGAGGCTGTTATATTTGAAAAGGAGGCTCAACTAAGTATTGATGTCATATCTCTGTTGAGGTGCCCACATTTATGCACCTGTCTCATTTTCTTATGATGCATATTGTATATTTTCTGTTAATCCAATAAACTTAATGTCACTGCTGAATTCCTACTGTTTCCATAAGACATGTCAGATATTAAAAGGAAGTTGCTACTTTGAAAGCTCAGCCAATGAGAAACAAAAATCTAAAGAATTAAGAGGGGTTCCCAAACTATTTCATATGAGTGTATGTGAGTGGACGTTTCTTGCGGGGAGAGCTTCTGTTCTCTTTCTCTGATGTAGAACCCTCATCATCATCTGAGTTCACCTCTGTTATAGCACGTCTTTATTTGAAAACAGCAGTGTCTGATCGGAGGAGTGTGAACGAGATTGAAAGAATAAAACTGTATTAAAAAAACGTTAAAATTTACAAGTACCATAAATGTACACCGGCTGTTACAGACTCAAATCAAATGTATGTTTTTATTGTATAGTATACCCAAAGAGTTAATTCTGGGAGGCAGGAAGGCTCTAACCCGTGACCTGTTGATTATGAGTCACCATTTCTTACCATTGTACTACCAAAGCAGTAGTTCCAACGACATATCCTAACCCAGTGGTTCTCAATCTGTGGGGCGGGCCCCCCTAGGGGGGCGCGAAGTACCAAAAAGGGGGGCACGAAGATGTGAAAAAAGAAAATAAGAATCAAAAATATGAAAAATACATCTGTTGAAACCAAAACAAATTAACTTAAACTACATTCTGATACTAGAAAATATAGAGTTAGATAAATGTCGATAAAAGTTAAGTAGGTATAATAAAATATGCATCTATAATATATCATTAATTAAAAAAGAACAAATTGGTATTAGTGGGCTCCTTTCAAAAAAACGTTACGGGGGGCGCAATTAAAACTGTTACGAAAACTCGGGTCACAGATACTTAAAGGTTGAGAAATGCTGCCCTAATCCAATTTCTTTTTCTTTGGTTATATTCTTGAATAAAAGCGCACTTGTTCTGTTATATTTGTACCTTTTGTGAAAGTGTTTATTTGCTATTTGGACTTCAGTCTTCACACATTATACACTTCATGACAAAATTTTGTTGTTAGTACTATAACATGAAAAAAGTTATGTTCAACATTTCTTACATTTCCTGTCCTCCTACACTTACATAGATCATTGTAGACACGGAACACACGTGAAATGCATGTATTTCAAATAACGAGATATTATTTACCTCAACAGCTCCCGGCACCTTACTCCCAGATAAACAAGATTTGAGCTGGGAAAGCTTTTTGCCCTTCCTGAAGTGGTGGGAGATTGGGATAGCAGGCTGCTTGAGCTGATCGACACATTTACACAACAAAAGACACTGAATGGAGAGGTGTGAAGGGTTTTATGGTGGGCTGGGATTATAAGTTTTTTCATAGGATTCACAAAACATCAGGAAAAATGTACACGTGACATTGCAGTACTTACAGCCGATTCTCCTGATCAAAACAAGCCCAGATAGGTCTCTGTGTGACTTACTGATCCTTAGACGTCCTCTGTAAACCAGCAGCGAGGTACCAGGCTGGGTACCAACCATCTAGCATTTCGGGGGGGGGGGGGGGGGGGATGTGTTCTTGCCCAGTGGTTCATATCATCTCAGACTTCACCCCATCGCATAGCTGAGACTGTGATGTTTCCAATGACACGTCACACAGCGGTAGTACCAGACTTGCATAATGAAGCTCTCGTCTGACCATACGTGTCTAAATTTTCATGTGTTCTCACAAATAACTTCACAAAACAACAGCAAATATATACAAGTTATAAATCAAAATTTACAGCAGATTCTCCTGAACTACACAACCATATTTTTCTATGGTGGACTGATTGTGAGTTATCTATACTAATAAAAGGCAAAGCCCTCACTCACTCACTCACTCACTCACTCACTCACTCACTCACTCACTCACTCACTCACGCACTCACTCACTCATCACTAATTCTCCAACTTCCCGTGTAGGTGGAAGGCTGATATTTGGCAGGATAATTCCTTACAGCTTACTTACAAAAGTTAGGCAGGTTTCATTTCGAAATTCTACGCGTAATGGTCATAACTGGAACCTCTTTTTTGTCCATATACTGTAATGGAGGAGGCGGAGTCGCGTATCGCGTCATCACGCCTCCTACGTAATCACGTGAACTGAAAACAAGGAGGAGCCCCAAAGAGCGCTGAAGAAAACATTCTCCATCAACCCCCACACTCCCCCCCGCCCTTCCGCACATCACGGCATTTTTGTTAATGAAGTGACGTAATACTCCAGCTCCACCTTCTTCACAAGTTCATTCACCAAATTATTTGGCAATTATATTTCACAGTAAGAATTTACAGCACGACTCAAACGCGGGAACAAAGGTAAATGACGTTAATTGTTGAGTGTCTTTTAATACTGTGTAAGCATACATATTAACTCATGTGCAATTAAACGTGTGCATTTACGGGGTGATTTCTCAGGCTTAAAAGCTCGCCTTTTATTAAAAAGGTAAATGCAAACTGTTTTCATTCTGAAGGGCACAAACCACGTTGGATTTCAGCCGTTAAACGCGCAAAAATGTCGGTACACCAGATAAATAAGCGCAACATATTATCAGTTGTATTGTATGCTTACAATACATATAGAAATGTGTTAATCGTTAACTAATATTATGGGATGGTGTTTTTCGACTCGCGCCTTGATTAAAATGATTCCATGTCTTGGTGGTTTGCGTAGCTTATTGTCAATATCTTTACACCTTTTTTTAAAACTTATTGACTGAAACGGGCTTTCACGAAAAAAGTTAGGGCTTTGCTACAGGATACACCCTCCACAAGTTAAGGAAGTAAAAATAAAAGTGTATATTTCTGTTTTATTTAAACCTTTTAAGTTCGTATGCATAGCCCCAATCGGCTGTTTTAGTTTTTTTTTTCTTTCTTCAGTAATATTTAATCTCCTTAAAGAAAAAGAACATATGCATTTTACTTTTTTTGTATCTCTTTAGTAATATTTTAGTGTAAAAGAATAACCAGTATTTAAACCTTTTATGTTACTTTATAAAGTTATTTTACACAATGTTGAAAAATTAATAAGAAAGCTACATATTTTGGCAGCTGCTGCTTTCATTTTCAATGAAATGAAAAAAGCTCTCCAAGAGAAAACCTCAATGAAGAAGAACAGTTTGCACTATCTAAAAGGAGAAACCCTCATTTATAAAGGTTTGCTGCAGATGACTTAACTGAAAATAAATGAATAGTTCCTATGTGTATAATACATATTTATCTATTTGACTTATGCCTTTATTCCAGCAACTTGCAACATCTGAGGTACAATTTGTTACATTACTTTTGTTTTTTGCAGCACAGGCAGGTGAAGTGACTTCCTCAGGGTCACACAGTGGTGTCAGTAACAGGATTTGAACTGACAAGCTCCGGGTTTGCTGAAATATTACTGAAGAAAGAAAAAAAACGAAAACAGGCAAATAGGGCTATGCATACAAATGTCCATCCATCCATTATCCAACCCGCTATATCCTAAATACAGGAGCCAATCCCTGCCAACACAGGGCACAAGGCAGGAAACAAACCCCTGGGCAAGGTGCCAGCCCCCCGCAGGGCGCACACACCCACACACACCCACACACCAGGGACAATTTAGAATCGCCAATGCACCTAACCTGCATGTCTTTGGACTGTGGGAGGAAACCGGAGTACCCGGAGGAAACCCAGACAGACACGGGGAGAACATTCAAACTCCATGCAGGGAAGTGAACCCGGGTCTCCTAACTGGCACCTTTCACTGCGCCACCATGCCACCTGCATACAAACAGGTTTAAATAAAACAGAAATATATACTGTACCTTTATTTTTACTTCCTTAACTTGTGGACGGTGTATCCTGTAGCAAAGCCCTAACTTTTTTCATGAAAGCCCCTTTCAGTCAATAAGCCTTAAAAACAGGTGTAAAGCTAAACTTGCAGCACCGCTATTCAATTACATTTGCCTAACGCCTCTCCTAAGGGGAGATACTGTGAGAGCTGGGCATTAGTCAAAGCACCAATCACAGGCCCGATTAGAAAGCGGGAAGCTGTGATTTGTCGTCTCCCTCCCATGTAACAATCACAGCCCGTGTTACAACGCACTATGTATGTATGTGTATATATGTGTATGTGTGTGTGTATGTATGTGTGTATATATATGTGGATGTGTATATGTATATATATATATATCAGCGGGTTGGAAAATGGATGGATGGATGGATGTATATATATACGTATATGTAGTTATGTGTATATGTAGATATGTATATATATATGTATATATGTATATGTATATATATGTTTACATAACCTCTTTAACACACTACTTCTCCGCTGTGAAGCGCGGGTATTTTGCTAGTCCTCCATAAAAGAACAGCTGAATATGACAGACAGACTGGCACCAACCATCAGGTGTTTCTGGGTGGGCGGCTCTGACACAGTGAGTCATGCCATTGCAAGATTCATACCATTGTACAGCTGTGGCTGAGACGTTTCCAATGATAGCTAATACAGCCAGGTTTGAAAAAAGTATGGAAGTCGTAAAAGCGATGTTAATGTTTCTGATGCGCCATCTGTTGGAATGACAAATGCAATGCCTATGTCTCTGTTATATGCCATTTGGTATGGGATTCATAAAAGCTATGTTAGTGTTTGTGATGCGCTATCTGTTGGAATGACAAATGCAATGCATATGTCTCTGTTAGATGCAATTTGGTATGAGATTCGTAAACTCAGTGTTAATGTTTGTGATGCACCATCTGTTGGAATGACAATTGCAATGCCTATGTCTCTGTTATATGCCATTTGGTATGGGATTCATAAACTCAGTGTTAATGTTTGTGATGCGCCATCTGTTGGAATGATAAATGCAATGCCTATGTCTCTGTTATATGCCATTTGGTATGGGATGCATAAAAGCTATGTTAGTGTTTGTGATGTGCCATCTGTTGGAATTACAAATGCAATGCATATGTCTCTGTTAGATGCCGGGATTCGTAAACACAGTGTTAATGTTTGTGATGCGCCATGTGTTGGAATGAAAAATGCAATGCATTTGCCTCTGTTAAATACCATTTGGTATGGGATCTGTAAAAGAAGTGTTAATGTTAGTGAGACACCATCTGTTCGAATGCCAAATACAATGCATATGTCTCTGTTAGATGCTGGGATTCGTAAACGCAGTGTTAATGTTTGTGATGCGCCATCTGTTGGAATGACAAATGCAATGTCTATGTCTCTGTTATATGCTATTTGGTATGGGATTCATAAAAGCTATGTTAGTGTTTGTGATGTGCCATCTGTTGGAATGACAAATGCAATGCCTATGTCTCTGTTATATGCCATTTGGTGTGGGATTCAAAAAAGCTATGTTAGTGTTTGTGATGTGCCATCTGTTCGAATGTCAAATGTAATGCATATGTCTCTGTTAGATACCATTTGGTATGGGATCTGTAAAAGTAGTGTTAATGTTAGTGAGACGCCATCTGTTGGAATGTAAGAAACATAGCAACCGGATGGAAACACAGATACACACAGACACACAGATACATCCTTTTATTATGGTGGAATAGCCACGCTACTTGTCAAAGACAGGTAAAAGAATAATTTAAAAATGTTTTCTATCTCTTGCTTTATGTGTATCTTCATCACCTTTCTTCTGTATTACCACACGTCTGAACATCTCCTCACCGGCTCTCCCTCTCTCGAGCAAATTCCCCTAAAGCCTGCTTCTCAGATTCTGTCATTATTTTCAAGGCCCTTTTCTTGCCTCCTTTCTGCTTTTATGCTTCCCGTTGTCAAGGATTGACAAACAAATGAGCCAAAAAAGAGGTTTGGAGCAGCCACCATAGAATATTCCTGGCTGCACAAGGATAAGTTGGTTGTAGAGATGTGTACACGTCTGAGCCCAGCACAGAAATGATTTGCTTTTAAAAAGCTGGTGGCTTCAAAGGAGAGAGGAGGAAGTGACGTCATCAATAGGGCCGGAACCAGAAGTGACGTCATCAGGGCCAGGCGGAATTTGCCAAAATTGGTCTGAAGAGAAGTGAGAGAAAGAGTTAATACACTCCGCCACCTCCTGGTCTGGCATGGCATTGCTCTCATTCAGGCCCCTTAGCTGCCTCTCCTGCACACGTGTGTGACACCGTGTTTGAAGCCTCTTGTGCCATTTCTCCTCCCCGTGTGTCTAACACTCACACTTCCTCTTTTGATTGCACCACTAAGTCAAACTGTCTAATCACCTCAAAGCCTCGGTGACCCATCATAGTACCAATTTAAGGGACAGGACACAGACACAGACCTTAGCCTTTTATTATTAAGTAGATCCTCAACCGAAAAGTGAAGAGAAGGTTTTCATGCCAGAGACAGAGAGCTCCTTTGTATGTTTTCAGCCGTTAAGCAGATAACAAGCTCCATTTAAATGTCCACAGACTCCTCTCAAAGTGTCACAAAGGCACCAACTGAACTAATCCGAACTAACAACTGACTTTCAGAAAAAAGTTATAATAAAAAGCAATCAATTTGAAGTCCGCTTGAGTACACATACCTGACTTTCTGTCCGCTAGTAAAGCAGCTAACATTTTTACGGTTTCTCAAAACTGAATTCGTCACACCGGCTCAAGGTTGATCCGCATGTGAATCAAAAGCTGCACTGAGCTGGCCATCAGGTAAAATTCTGAGGTCCATCCTTCCCAGAATGCACTTGACAGGTCTTTCAGGCATCGGCCACTTACCTGAAAATCTGTCAGCTGAAGAGGTTAAAGAGTCCCCCGTTCAGCGAACAGACCTTCATAGGACATCTGTCAAATTTAGAGGCAGCAGTTTCCCCCAAAAAAGCAAAAACAGCCTCTGGAATCGCACAAAAGAAGACACGCAGTGTGCTACGGGGGAGCAGTGCGGCCGTCACATGGCCATCAGGTGCTTTCACAAACTTGCCTCTCGAGTGAATTAGTGGACAGGCTCCGTCGGCGTTGTCCGCCCCGAGTAATCTTTCCCATTGATCACCCGCTCAATCTGGAGTTCTCCAGGAGCTGAGCTCTATTCGATATGACATTATGAAGTGAGTCACTCAGCCTGTCATTTAAGAGCACTTTTTATGGGTTATGATTTTATCAAAGTGCTTCACAAAGACACAATCAATCCACCAATCATTAAGGATTCAGTGCTAATAATAAAAACCCAATGGAATCCATAAAGCAGCCCGTCTGTTAATGAAGACGCCGTCGCTCTGAGTTTTGCTGGTCTCTGAATGGAAAGACAAAGCCATTAAGATCTGAGCGAGTGGCATCAGACGAGCACATCTGTTTATTTAATTCCTGCTCAAAATAACCCTCACAATTTTATTTTTTGCTTAGAAAATATGAAATCTTTGCTTCTGTCTTTTCAAATGACTTAACACACAGGTGTCAAACTCCGGGCCTGGAGGGCCGCAGTGGCTGCTGGTTTTCATTCTAACCCTTTTCCTAATCAGTGACCAGTTTTCACTGCTAATTAACTTGTTTTCCCTTCATTTTAATTGTCCTGTTTTTAAGGATTCAGTCCTCTGAATTGATTCACTTCTTCATTAAATGGCAGCCAAACAGAAGTGAGACGTGAAAGGAGCCAACAGATGACCAGCTAAACTGGGGCTTCAAACTCCTGCCAATTTCACTCCAACCAGTTCCTTAATGAGAAGCCAATTCTTGCTGTTAATTAAACCAATTACTTAATTCCACGGCTTGTTGCTGCTCTCATTCTGACACAGCAGACATTTTCAAAACTGTTGATTTCAAAACACCATCAAGATGTTTTGGTGACCTCAGAGATCAGCCTTACTGAGACCTTCACCTTTCTTTATGCTCAAATAATGTGGCTAGCTGGTGATGTAGCAGCTTGTTTTGTGTCTCATTATTGTTTGGCTCCTCATTAAAGAAAAAGAAAGAACTAAGGGGTCTAAGTCAAGTTAATTAAAACAAAGGCAAAAAGTTAATTAGCAGCAAAAACGGGTCACTAATGAAGAAGATGGCTAGAATGAAAACCTGGAGTCACTGCGGCCCTCCAGGACTGGAGTTCAACACCCCTGACTTAACAAACACACCACCAACTTTCCATGTATTCATTTCGGCCAGCACTTTTATCCAAAGCAACTAAGAACATTTGAGATACAATGGGTTACATTTTCTTTTGGTTTTCCAATTGGAGCACAGAAGAGTGAAGTGAATTGCTCGAGGTCACACGGTGTCACTGGTGGGATTTGAACCCGCAGCCTCCAGGTTGGAGGTCCAAAGCCTTAACCACTGTGCCACACTGCCTGCTTGAAACCAAAACAGACCTGGCAGCAGTTCTGAAGTGAACACATTTCATTCACAGAGTCACATGTAGGATCACCTTCAGGGCTCATCTAAGGTACGTAATACCCCGCCAGGACCAGAGGGGCGCTGTCTCCTTTAGTTTCCCTCACAGGGTGGAGAAGACACCCCCAATGAGGAGAACCTTTGGCTTGCAGATAAGAATTGTGGCAGACAACCAGGGACTTTGCCCCAGAAGGGAAGGAGCAGGATTAGGGCAATATAACTTCACAAAACAACAGCAAAATTATACAAGTGACATTGCAGGACTTACAGCCGATTCTCCTGATCAAAACAAGCCCAGATAGGTCTCTGTGTGACGTATTGATCCGTAGACGTCCTCTGTAAACCAGCAGCAGGGTGCCAGGCTGGGTACCAACCATCTGGCATTTCTGGGAAGGGGGGGTGGGGGTGTTCTAGCCCAGTGGGTCATACCATCTCAGACTTCACCCCATCGCATAGCTGAGACTGTGATGTTTCCAATGACACATCACACAGCGGGAGTACCAGACTTGCATAACGAAGTTCTCGTTTCAACATACGTGTCTAAATTTTCGTGTGTTCTCACAAATATCTTCACAAAACAACAGCAAATATATACAAGTTATAAATCAAAATTTACAGCAGATTCTCCTGAACTACATAACCATATTTTTCTATGGTGGACTGATTGTGAGTTATCCTCAATAAAAGAACAGCTGAGTACAACAGACAGACTGGCACCAACCATTTGGTGTTTCTGGGTGGGTGGCTCTGACACAGCAAGTCATGCCATCTCAAGCTTCATACCATTATACAGCTGTGGCCGAGACATTTCCAATGATAGCTAATACGCCCAGGTTTGGAAAAAGTATGGAAGTCATAAAAGCGATGTTAATGTTTGTGATGCACCATCTGTTGGAATGACAAATGCAATGCCTATGTCTCTGTTAGATGCCATTTGGTATGGGATTCATAAACACAGTGTTAGTGTTTGTGATGCACCATCTGTTGGAATGACAAATGCAATGCCTATGTCTCTGTTATATGCCATTTGGTATGGGATTCGTAAACTCAGTGTTAATGTTTGTGATGCACCATCTGTTGTAATGACAACTGCAATGCATATGTCTCTGTTAGATGCTATTTGGTATGGGATTCGTAAACTCAGTGTTAATGTTTGTGATGCACCATCTGTTGGAATGACTAATGCAATGCCTATGTCTCTGTTATATGCCATTTGGTATGGGATTCATAAACTCAGTGTTAAGGTTTCTGATGCACCATCTGTTGTAATGACAACTGCAATGCATATGTCTCTGTTAGATGCCATTTGGTATGGGATTCGTAAACTCAGTGTTAATGTTTGTGATGCACCATCTGTTGGAATGACTAATGCAATGCATATGTCTCTGTTAGATGCCATTTGGTATGGGATTCGTAAACTCAGTGTTAATGTTTGTGATGCACCAACCATCTAGTGTTTCTGCGTGGGCGGCTCTGCCACAGTGAGTCATGCCATCTCAAGCTTCATACCATTATACAGCTGTGGCTGAGACATTTCCAATGGTAGTTAATATGCCCAAGATGTAGATGAAAACACCCCCAATGAAGATAACCTTTGGCTTCCAGATAAGAATTGTGGCAGACAACCAAGGACCTTGCTCTACCGGGATGCCCGGAGAAGGGTAGGACCGGGAGAGGGGCAATATCTTCCCTAGGGCACAAGAGGGCAGCCCCCCTGGATTGCATTAGGGCCACAGATACAACCCTGTAGGGGTGCGTGGCCACCACCAGGGGGCGCCTGGATGGTTCCAGAGCCATAATAATTATTTGCATTTATATAGCGCTTTTCTCACTACTCAGAGCGCTCAGCAATTGTAGGTTAAGGGCCTTGCTGAAGGGCCCAACAGAGCATTTACGGGATTCGAACTGGCAACCTTCCGATTGCCAGTGCATATTCCTAGCCTCAGAGCCACCACTCCATTGACTGCAGAACTTCCACCACACCAGGAAGTCCTGCTGGAACAGGAACCAGATACGCCCAGAGTGCTTCTGGGTGCATGGGCGGCACTACCACCACACAAGGAAGAGTTGCCAGAAGATCATCATGGAACACCTGGAGCACATCCCGGGGCGTTATAAAAAGGGGCTGCTGGCGTTGGGTGGAAGTGGAGAGAGCTTGTGAGAAGAGTTGTGGAGGCAGCAGAAGGAAAGAAAAGGAAAAGGACTGAGCTGTGTGAGTTTGTTGTGGCTGTGTTGTGCTGTGAAAATAAATGTGCGTCTTTGGACTTCTGCCGGTCTCAGTGTCTGTCTGTGTCCTGGCTGGTCTTTCAGAATCCACAAAATAATCTTTATAAATCAAAAATATTTGTTAATACATGCAAAGCGAAACAAATATGCTTCAGTAGCACTAAAACAAGCCAAAGGAGTTAGCCAATAGCTAACAAGTCCCAGTACACAATTCTAACAAAGAATCCAAAAAACAGAGCAGAATAAATAAAAAAGAAAATTAAAACAAGAAACATTAAACTCCATGGGTGGCATGGTGGCACAGTGAGTAGTGCTGCTACCTTGCAGTTAGGAGACCCGGGTTTGTTTCCCGGGTCCTCCCTGCGTGGAGTTTGCGTGTTCTCCCCGTGTCTGCATGGGTTTCCTCCCACAGTCCAAAGACATGCAGGTTCGGTGCATTGGCGATCGTAAATTGTCCCTAGTGTGTGCTTGGTGTGTGTGTGTGTGTTCCTTGCGGTGGGCTGGCGCCCTGCCCAGGGTTTGTTTCCTGCCTTGTGCCCTGTGTTGGCTGAGATTGGCTCCAGCAGACCCCCGTGACCCTGTAGTTAGGATATGGCGGGTTGGATAATGGATGGATGGATGGATAAAACTCCACATTCCAATAGACTTCCAGGCGCCATGTCTGAGCTCCACTCTGGCTTTGACCTAAATAGCAAGTGGGCGGGCTCAGGCATTGGGATAGCAGGGTGGCCCCGCCTTTTGATGCTCCACCCACAAGGAACAGGGAGAGTACGGCAAGTCAACATAAAGATTTAGCCTTTAATTAACCGATAATAAACAAAATGTTGTACTAAATCATGTAAAATACCCCTCAAGCTTGTATGACTCTCTCTTACTCTCACTCTGTCTACGTATATACATATATACTGTATACAGTGGTGTGAAAAACTATTTGCCCCCTTCCTGATTTCTTATTCTTTTGCATGTTTGTCACACAAAATGTTTCTGATCATCAAACACATTTAACCATTAGTCAAATATAACACAAGTAAACACAAAATGCAGTTTTTAAATGATGGTGTTTATTATTTAGGGAGAAAAAAAATCCAAACCTACATGGCCCTGTGTGAAAAAGTAATTGACCCCTTGTTAAAAAATAACCTAACTGTGGTGTATCACACCTGAGCTCAATTTCCGTAGCCACCCCCAGGCCTGATTACTGCCACACCTGTTTCAATCAAGAAATCACTTAAATAGGAGCCACCTGACACAGAGAAGTAGACCAAAAGCACCTCAAAAGCTAGACATCATGCCAAGATCCAAAGAAATTCAGGAACAAATGAGAACAGAAGTAATTGAGATCTATCAGTCTGGTAAAGGTTATAAAGCTATTTCTAAAGCTTTGGGACTCCAGCGAACCACAGTGAGAGCCATTATCCACAAATGGCAAAAACATGGAACAGTGGTGAACCTTCCCAGGAGTGGCCGGCCAAACAAAATTACCCCAAGAGCGCAGAGACGACTCATCCGAGAGGTCACAAAAGACCCCAGGACAACGTCTAAAGAACTGCAGGCCTCACTTGCCTCAATTAAGGTCAGTGTTCACGACTCCACCATAAGAAAGAGACTGGGCAAAAACGGCCTGCATGGCAGATTTCCAAGACGCAAACCACTGTTAAGCAAAAAGAACATTAGGGCTCGTCTCAATTTTGCTAAGAAACATCTCAATGATTGCCAAGACTTTTGGGAAAATACCTTGTGGACTGATGAGTCAAAAGTTGAACTTTTTGGAAGGCAAATGTCCCGTTACATCTGGCGTAAAAGGAACACAGCATTTCAGAAAAAGAACATCATACCAACAGTAAAATATGGTGGTGGTAGTGTGATGGTCTGGGGTTGTTTTGCTGCTTCAGGACCTGGAAGGCTTGCTGTGATAGATGGAACCATGAATTCTACTGTCTACCAAAAAATCCTGAAGGAGAATGTCCGGCCATCTGTTCGTCAACTCAAGCTGAAGCGATCTTGGGTGCTGCAACAGGACAATGACCCAAAACACACCAGCAAATCCACCTCTGAATGGCTGAAGAAAAACAAAATGAAGACTTTGGAGTGGCCTAGTCAAAGTCCCTGACCTGAATCCAATTGAGATGCTATGGCAACCTTAAAAAGGCGGTTCATGCTAGAAAACCCTCAAATAAAGCTGAATTACAACAATTTTGCAAAGATGATGGGCCAAAATTCCTCCAGAGCGCTGTAAAAGACTCATTGCAAGTTATCGCAAACGCTTGATTGCAGTATTGCTGCTAAGGGTGGCCAACCAGTTATTAGGTTCAGGGGGGCAATTACTTTTTCACACAGGGCCATGTAGGTTTGGATTTTTTTTTCTCCTAAATAATAAAAACCACCATTTACAAACTGCATTTTGTGTTTACTTGTGTTATATTTGACTAATGGTTAAATGTGTTTGATGATCAGAAACATTTTGTGTGACAAACATGCAAAAGAATAAGAAATCAGGAAGGGGGCAAATAGTTTTTCACACCATTGTATAAACGTCTGACACGTGCATTTGAGAGACAGTTTACGGGCTCAAATAGATGCATTTACCCATCGAGCCAGGGGTTGGCACTCCCCTCTAACTCTTTCTCCTATTTCCCTGCAGAACAACTGAAGATTCTACAACCTAACAACATCACCTCCGGTTCCAACCCTCAATACCCCACCACTTCCTGATGTCACTTCTGGTTCCAGAATGCCATTCACCTCTGACATCACTTCCTGTAGCCAACCATATATACTGCCTTCATTTTGTCGTCAGTTCCATTTTGAACTCTGTCTGTAAAGATGTCATTTCCTTTGTTTTTCTCTACAGTAGATGGAGGGATCCCCCAAACCTTTTGATGGTGCTTGTGCCCTTATTTTACAATATCCATCCAGCCATCCATTTTCCAACCCGCTGAATCTGAACACAGGGTCACGGGGGTCTGCTGGAGCCAATCCCAGCCAACACAGGGCACAAGGCAGGAACCAATCCTGGGCAGGGTGCCAACCCACCGCATATTTTACAATATATATATATATATATATATATATATATATATATATATATATATATATATATATACTGCTCAAAAAAATGAAAGGTACACTTTTTAATGAGAGGATAGCATCAAGTCAATTAAACGTCTGGGCTATTGATCTGCTCAGTGAAGTAGCAGAGGGGCTTGTTCATCAGTTTCAGCTGCTTTGGTGCAACAAGGAGACAACCCCCAAAACAGGAATGAATGGTTTAACAGGTGGAGGCCACTGACATTTTTCCCTGCTCATCTGTTTTGTCACTCGTTTTGCATTTGGCTACGGTCAGCGTCACTACTGGTAGTATGAGGCCATACCTGGAGCCTACAGAGCTGGCACAGGTAGTCCAACTTCTCCAGGATGCCAGCAGGTTTGCTGTGTCTCCCAGCACAGTCTCAAGGGCATGGAGGAGATTCCAGGAGACAGACAGTTCCTCTAGGAGAGCTGGACAGGGCCCCTCGTAGAAGATCCTTAACCCATCAGCAGAACCCACCGGTATCTGCTCCTTTGGGCAAAGAGGAACAGGATGAGCACTGGCAGAGCCTACAAAATGACCTCCAACAGGCAGGCCACTGGTGGGAATGTCTCTGACCAAACAATCAGAAACAGACTTCATGAGGGTGGCCAGAGGGCCCAATGTCCTCTAGTGGGTCCTGTGCTTACTGCCTGGCACCGTGGAGCTCGATTGGCATTTGAACATCAGAATTGGCAGGTCCACCACTGGCGCCCTGTGCTTTTCACAGCTGAGAGCAGGTTCACCATGAGCACATGTGACAGACGTGAAAGGGTCTGGAGAAGCCGTGGAGAAAGTTATGCTGCCTGTAACATCGTTAAGCATGACCGGTTTGGTGGTGAGTCAGTGATGGTATATCTGGGGAGGCATATCCATGGAGGGACGCACAGACCTCTACAGGCTAGACAACGCTACCTTGACTGCCATTGGGTATCGGGATGAAATCCTTGGACCCATTGTCAGACAGTATGCTGGTTCCTCCTGGTGCACGACAATGCCCGGCCTCATGTGGCGAGAGTATGAAGGAATTGATATCATTGACTGGCCCCCACGCCCACTCGCCTGACCTCAATTCAATAGAATACCTCTGGGTTGGACATTATGTTTCGGTCCATCCGACAGCACCAGGTTGCACCTCAGACTGTCCAGGAGCTCAGTGATGCCCTGGTCCAGATCTGGGAGGAGATCCCCCAGGACACGGTCTGTCGTCTCATTAGGACGTTGTCAGGCATGCATACAAACACATGTGGGCGGGGGGGGGGGCATACAAACTACTGAGTACGATTTGGAGTTGCTGCAATGGAATTTCCGCAAAATGGACGAGTCTGCCTGTAACATCAGTTTTTCATCACTTTGATTTTTGGGGTGTCTTTGAATTCAGCCCTCTGTCGGTTGGACATTTTCATTTTCGTCCTTTTGTTACTAACACATCACCATATCAGTCGAGACAGCCAGTAGGATTTTTTTTCCTTTTGAGATCTGATATGTTTTCCAAGTGTTCCTTTAATATATTTGAGCAGTGTATATATGTAGCTAGAGAGCCACAAAGGGAAAAAATTGTCTTAAAATATTGTTTTATTCGTAAACATTCGACAACATAACAGGCGTCATCATCAATGGAAAATTAGACATACAAGAATCAAAGTCAATATACAGCAAGTGAGGGGAATACGTGACTCATTTTCTCCCTTTGTGGATCTCCAGCTACAAATATGCAAACTGTATCACAGACCTTCACTTCTATTCATATATATATATATATATATATATATATATATATATATATATATATATATATATATATATATATATATATATATATATATATATATTCACGGCATTCAAAGTCTGTGTCACAATCTGATAGTGTGGGTGGTTACCTACCAGGTAACGCTTTGTGGTTGGCCAGCAATCTGCTAACATCCGCCACGGTGCCCTCAGACCACACGCCGTGGCGCAACGTTAGGGGCATCGCCTCTGACGCTGACGTCCGAGGTTCGATTCCCGAGAGGGAGTGCAGTGAGTGTGTACTCCTGATGAGGGAATGAGGGTGATGTCCCTAATGTTGCGCCACGGCATGTGGTTCGTTTGTCGCAACGTTAGGGGCATCGCCTCTGGCGCTGACATCCGAGGTTCGATTCCCGAGACGGAGTGCAGTGAGTGTGTACTCCTGATGAGCCCAGAATTAGGGCAAAACACGTGTCGCGTACTCTTTGCATTATTTGACAGTAAACTATTTCAACCATTCTATGATCTGCTTCTCACAACTGAGGGCACCGTGGCGGATGTTAGCAGACTTGCTGGTCAACCACAAGCGTTACCTGGTAGGTAACCACCCATACAATCAGATTGTGACACAGACTACGAATGCCGTGAATATATATATATATATATATATATATATATATATATATATATATATATATATATATATATATATATATATTTTATATATATATATAGTGAAATGAATAGTCTTGAATAGCTTTGACACACGAAAAAGATTTGGAGCAGCCACCTGTATACTTGAATCCATGCTGCAAAAAGGCAAATATTAAGTACAGATGTGTACAGAGTTGAGTCCAGAACAGAACTGAGTAAAAGCAGGATTTGGTCTGGCTTTTATGGCTGGTTGGCGGAAGTAACATCATCGAACCAGAAGTGACGTGATTTGGGCAGGAATTATGCATATCTTCCCATGTTTGGTCTGTAAGGATATCAGAGAAAGGTTTAGCGCACCCCACCACCCCCTGGCCTAGTGTGGAATTACCTTCTATTGGTCCTTTTATCTGCCTCCCATGTGCATGTGTGTGACAATATAAATATGCCTTTTAAAGATAATAGTAAAAATGAAACATTTTGTTAATTAAACTTAAAGTAAGAAGTAAGGAAATGTAAATAAAAATGTTAAACATAAAGAAATGTATTTCTAATTAGCCACCTTAATAAAATAAGTGCCTATGTTTCTGTCTATGTGTCCATCTTGCCCCTAAGTCTCTGTTATTCCAACAGATGGTGTATAGCAAACATTAACACGACTTGTATGAATCCCTTGCCAAATGGCATATAACACACACCTACGCATATCATTTGCCACTCCAACAGATGGTGCATCACAAAATTTTTTAGCAATGCATTTTATTACTGCAAATGTTTGTGATGTGCCATCTGTTGGAATGACAAATGCAGTGCATTTCATTACTTACATGCATTACACTGTATATACAGGGTGAGTCAAAATTATGTTAACACTAATGGATTATTTTTATCTTGACCACACCTTTCCAGGTCGATGGATAGGCCTCCACACTCCCCTGATCAGGCACCCTGTGATTTCTGCTTATGGGGTACGGTGAAGGAGCGCGTGTATAGCAGGAAAGTTTGTGATATCAATGAACTGAAGGACAGAATACGGACTGTGTTATCGTCTATTCCCCCCGAAATGTGTGTCCAGGCTTTAACTGGTACTGTTGCTTGTTGGTTTTTGTGTGTTGAACATGATGTCGAACAGGTTGAGACATTCCTGTAAATCATCTTGCACATATGAAGTATGTTTTGTGAATAAATTGTTGTCGCCATTCAAATGTTAACATCATTTTGACTCATCCTGTACATTGCAATAGATGGTGCACTGCAAACTTTAATGTTGAGGTCTACGTTGATTATTTAGATTTCATCCCGTCTTGGATGGGTAGCACAACTAGTACATATTTTAGATTATTCAAATAAAAGAGAAAGGGAAGTGCTGCATCACCCAAGAAAGGGGTGTCCTTTTAATCCACTCTTTTTTTAGTCATAGATAACTGAGTTACATGATGCGAGGTAAACGAACAGGAGATCTGATGAAGCGTCTTCCTCCATCCTGGACATAGAAGATGAGGGCAGAATCCGGGTCACTACTGCTGTAAGACTGTTAGATTTCTTGGATGCCGATATGCAGTTCTTCATTACCTTCATTATTTCTTTAATAAGTCTCTTGTTCTAGAGTTTCACAATTCTCTGTTGTTGGAGCTCCTGGTGTTAGCTGGGGCCTCGATAGCCATGTGAAGTGCAGGAGCTTCAGGCCTACAACAGGCAACTGAACCTGCTAAAGCCCCCTGACCAATGCTGGGCCCAGAGGTCTGGAAGCTGTGGGGTGAAACTTAAGGGCTCTGAAGCCACCATTGACTCCAGATCTCTCCCACCCGAGCCTGTGAAGGAGAGCAGGTTACGCTGCTTGTCCTCCCAGACCCGACTCTAGATGGTGATGAGCGCAGTTCTCAGGTTCCCTTTAAGGTCTTCTCAGTAATAAAATGAGCTTGAAGGCGATGAGGTCAAGAACAAAGGCTTTCACCACCAGCTGTACTTATCTACTGCTGACCAAGCATTTATCAAAGCCCACCTTAATTAGTTGTAATGCCTTCTCTCTAAGGCCTAGTTAAAATACCTGTCGGAATGGATGTATTTATTTTTTGATTTAAAGAGTTGTTTTTTTTTTTTTTTCTAAATCTCCAGAGTGCAGCTGAATTAATGAGGAAACCAATTCAATTGTAAATGGATTCCATTAGTCTGTCTATTAATCAGGCCGACGCTATTTTGCAGGATGTGAAGGCAATTAGAACACAGTAATGAGCCGTAACACATTTTAAATAAGACTTTCTTCACCGTCTGAGCGGCTTGTGCAGCCGTAGTCTTCGATTGAGCTCGTTTGTCTGTGTCTGAGGAGATGAGGGACCTGAGTGAAAGTCTGACTCTCTGAACCCCTCCAGGAGCTTGAGGTGAGGGGTACACAGCAAGGCAGTCATCACCTGAGGGGCCATGGGAAGCTGTACCTCAGAAGTGCCTTTTCTCTGCCAGAAGAAACCCATCCGTATAAGATGGAGGCTCAACTCTTATTTCTGTTGGTTTCATTACATTGTGAGGGGTTTTACTCTGGAAAGTTCAGTCTGCTTTTTCTTCTCCTTCATCTTCTTCTTCTTCTTCACCTTTTCCCACTTTCAAGTGGGGCTGATGTGTTGGATCAACCTTCTCCACATAGCTCGGCCCTGCACTTCCTCCCCAGTCAGACCCTTTTCCTTCAAATCTTCTTTTACTTCATCTTCTCCTTCACTTTTTCTTCTCTTTTGGGATTTTTACATTGTGAAGAGTCCATTTTGGTTTTGAAATTTTCTGTTTCATCTTTAGGTAGCTAAAATTATTACACCTTGGTGCCATGTTGTTTTACATTTCTGTTATGAATTATCTATCTCTAATTTTTTCCCTTGCTTTACAGCAGTGCTCTTCAAAGCTATTTGGGTTTCATTTCCTGGAGAATCTCCTTGGACTATTATATCTTAATTTTTTAAGCATATTTAATAATAATAATAATAATTCATTTATGATTTAGAATTTTAATTTGTGCCGTCTCTTTTGCTATTTCGTTTCAATACAGGTGTCCACCATTTTGTGTTGTGATTGCTGCTATGGCCATGTCCACGATTCTACAGAGTGTGCTGTCTATTGCAAGAAGGCAGGAAAGGTCAGCAATTCTGTATGAACTCTACTTGAGATATCAGATCTAAAATAAACAAACTCTTTTAGTGCTTTCTGATTTTTCTTCTTCTTCTTCCTCTTCATCTTTTGTCACTTCTATGTGGAGTCGATGTGCCTGATCAACCTTCGCCATAAACGTTTTCCCTTTTCCTTCAGTTTTTCTTTTTCTTTATCCATTGTGATGGACAGCTGGGACTCTTAACCAGCCAGGACACCTTCGTAATGCAAGGACTGGAGGAAGTAGTTTGCACGGGGCAAAATGTCCCCTGGGATGAGAGAGGACAGCCCCCCTCCCTTTCTAAGGTGCCAGAGGGTACAAGGGGACTGGCTAAGTCCTCCTCTGCAGGGCTGCCACCACACGCAGAAGGAAATTCTAGAACACCTGGAGCATTTCTGGCTGCTCAAAAAAAGGGGCCACCTCACTCCATTCGGAGAGCCAGAGTTGGGAGGAAGCGGACAAAGCTTGAGGGAGGAGTGGAGGTGGAAGCCCACCAAAGAGTCGTGATGATGCTTCTGGCCCACTTTGGAAGCCCCGCTCCTTCCTGGCGTTCCCGTTATATAAGACACGACACTTCTGGAAGTTGACGTTCATTCGACAACAATCAAAACTGGATCTCTGCTGCCAGCCTCTATAACCTTGTTGTTCCTTTTTTGTTCACCTTCAGTTTATTAGCCTCACGGACATTAGGTGGGGATCACACTGGGGACCCCATCACTTTATTTTGTCCTGTTTCCTTTCGTTCTACTCTATGTTAACTGATCTTCAGAGCTGCTGTCACAAAAATCAGAGACAGAAGTCATAAAAGGTTTGGGGCAGACACTTGTTTATTGTACCCTGGCTGCAAAAAGGGTAAATTGGTAGTACTGATGTGTACAATTCAGAGTCCAAAACAGAACTGATCAACAATTTGTAAGATGGTGTCTTGAAAGGCCAAAACAGGATATGATGTCAACAGGGGGCGGATCTGGAAGGATTTTCCTGCATAGGCTTAGATGTGGAAGTGACATCATCAAATGGGCCAGAACTGGAAGGGTCCTCCTCCATGGGTTTGGAACAGGAAGTGGCATCATGGAGCGGCTGCTGCTTCACCACCTGAGGCCACAGGTCCATCACTCCCTTGACCCTCTGCAGTTCACATACCAGGAGAAGGTGTGAGCGGAGGATGCCATCCTCTATATGCTACACCGATCCCTCTCCCACTTGGACAGAGGCAGCGGTACTGTAAGAATTATGTTTCTAGACTTCTCTAGCACCTTCAACACAATCCAACCTCTGCTACCCATGGACAAGCTAACAGAGATGGGAGGAGATTCATACCTGGTAGCATGGATCATGGACTATCTTACAGACAGACCTCAGTATGTGCGTCTTGGGAACTGTAGGTCTGACATTGTGGTCAGCAACACAGGAGCGCCGCAGGGGACTGTACTTTCTCCGGTCCTGTTTAGCCTATATACATCGGACTTCCAATACAACTCGGAGTCCTGCCATGTGCAAAAGTTCACTGACAACACTGCTATCATGGGCTGCATCAGGAGTGGGCAGGAGGAGGAGTATAGGAACCTCATCAAGGACTTTGTTAAATGGTGCAACTCAAACCACCTACACCTGAACACCAGCAAAACCAAGGAGCTGGTGGTGGATTTTAGGAGGACCAGACCCCTCATGGACCCCGTAATCATCAGAGGTGACTGTGTGCAGAGGGTGCAGACCTATAAATACCTGCGAGTGCAGCTGGATGATAAATTAGACTGGACTGCCAATACTGATGCTCTGTGCAAGAAAGGACAGAGCCGACTATACTTCCTTAGAAGGCTGGCATCCTTAAACATCTGCAATAAGATGCTGCAGATGTTCTATCAGATGGTTGTGGTGAGCGCCCTCTTCTACGTGGTGGTGTGCTGGGGAGGCAGCATAAAGAAGAAGGACGCCTCACGCCTGGACAAACTGGTGAGGAAGAGGCACAGAGCTGGACAGCTTGACATCTGTGACAGAGCGACGGGTGCTCAGCAGGCTCCTGTCAATTATGGAGAATCCACTGCATCCACTGAACAGGATCATCTCCAGACAGAGGAGCAGCTTCAGCGACAGACCGCTGTCACCGTCCTGCACCACTGACAGACTGAGGAGATCGTTCCTCCCCCACACTATGCGACTCTTCAATTCCACCTTTGGGTAAACATTAAAATTATACAAAGTTATTGTCTGTCTGTATACCTGCATTGTTATCAATCTTTAATTTAATATTATTTATTATCAGTATGCTGCTGCTGGAGAATGTGAATCTCCCCTTGTGATTAATAAAGTATCTATCTATCTATCTATCTATCTATCTATCTATCTATCTATCTATCTATCTATCTATCTATCTATCTATCTATCTATCTATCTATCTATCTATCTATCTATCTATCTATCTATCTATCTATCTATCTATCTATCTATCTATCTATCATCAGAAGTCCTGGAAACCGGAAGTGACGCCATCAAGGCCAGGAGGAATTTCCCTTGAACGGTCTGCAGAAATGCTAGAACAAAGGTCAGTGTACTCTGCCACCCCCTGGCCTGGCGTGTAATTACTCTCATTTAGACCGTTTAGCTGCCTCCCATGCGCACGTGTGTGACACTGCATTGACTTTTCTGTTCTTAGAGATTCATCATTCTATCTGAATTCATGCAGTGGCTTAAAACTTCAACAACAAAAAGTTCAAAATGTGCCCAGTTTTCAAGTGATGACGTTGTAAATAATGAAAAGCTATTAAAGACCTCGGAGTATTCTGATTGTATGTAGTGCGTTTAATATTGAATAGTAAAACATGTGGTGCCCATGATGTCTCTGCATTAGTGACTCTGGACAGCAGACAGATTCATGAATGGGTGGCAGTTCTGACCGACATACACACTGTTAGGTGACAGCAGAGGTGACACACCCTGCACACTTGTAATTTGCTGTCTCGTTCCAAGCTCATAATTCCTCAAAATTTGAACTGCCAAAAAAACTTTAATAGCCACAATGTTTATGCTCACTAATAAGCTAACTGAAACATGACAAGTTCATGACTCAGCACTTGTGGAAGCCAAGCTGCACCTTGTATCATGACACATTTTGCCACAGTAAAAATAGTTTTTCTCCTTTTCATTTCTGGAGAGATTTGTGTACATCGTGGACTCTGTGTGGCACTCACGAGTCATCCCAGAACCCACTCAGTGGCACATAAAAATGAAGAGGACAAAGCTAAGGTACACACAAAGCATCAAAAACAAAGCCTTCAGGGTCTACCCAGAGTTCCAAACCACTTCTGCAACATCAGCATAAGAGCTGTGCTCCATGAATTTCACAAAATAAATTTTCATGGCCAAGCATCTGCCCACAAGCCTAAGATGACTGTGTAAAATGCCGAGCGTCGGCCGGAGTGGTGTACACCGCCATTAGACTCTGGAGCACTGGATCTCTAGAATGACGACTCACATTTCAGTTTCTGACAGTCGGATGGACGTATCTTGTGGTTGGCAGATGCCAGGAGAACGCCACCTTCTGGGCTACATGGTGCCTGATTTGGCAGAGGTGGAATCCTGGTTTGTGGCTCTTCTTCAGGGTTTGGGCTAGACCCATTGGTTCCAGTAAAAGATCGTGTTTCAAAGACATTTTCGACAATTGTACGCTTCCAACTTTTGTGGTATAACATTTTGGGGAATGTCCTTTACTGATCCAGCAAGCCTGTACCCCTGTTTATAAAGCCAAGTCAATAAAGACATGGAGGGACTTAAGTGGATTGGACAGAACCCTAACTTCAGTCCTACTGAACAACTTTGGGATAGATAGATAGATAGATAGATAGATAGATAGATAGATAGATAGATAGATAGATAGATAGATAGATAGATAGATAGATAGATAGATAGATAGATAGATAGATAGATAGATAGATAGATAGATAGATAGATAGATAGATAGAATGCCAATTATGACGCAGGTTTTCTCATCCAGCATCAGTACTCGACCTCACAAATGCTACTTTGGCTGAATGGACACATTCCACTTGTGGAAAGCCTTCCCAAAAGAGTGGCGAGCAACTCCATATTAATGAATGACATGTTGTGATGGAAACTGGGGTGTCAGCGAAAACGCCAAAGCCCTAAACACGATCACACCAAGAGTCCCGGGTTCAAATAATGGAAGGTTTATTCAATTCACCTCCACAAAGTATCACAAGCACACAATATACAGGTTTTCTCTCCTCACAATATCTCTCTTCTTCTTACCACTGCCCTGCCCTCCTCCAGTTGAGTGTTGAAGAAGAGTTTGAAGAGTCAAAACCCCCGGAGAGCCAATGGGGTCAGACCTACGTCCTCCCAGCTCCGACTCACCTGGAAAAGGGAGTGCAGTCCCTGTTATTACGGACCTGGGAGTACTTCCGGTCCCAGGGTGATTGTAATACTTCCGGGTCACACGAAAGTCCCATAAATGATTGAGCTCATCTCCCTACAGCGCCCTCTTGTGGCACCAGGCTGTATTGATGGACTACATCTCCCAGCATTCCCTGCTGATTCCCGAATTGCCACTTTCATGGAGGGCTGCTGCCATCTATCGTTTGGGGGGGAATAGCAAGTCTCCCGTGACCTCTTCTATTTCTGATGGGCCATTTAATCTGGCCATCTCTACCAGGTCTGGTTCTTCTCTCTTCCCTGGACAGGATGCCTGTCTGTATTCTAGGAGGAACCATCCCCTCATCTGGCTGCAATACCAGTCCAGTCCATGTGGCATCTACAGTGTCTAAGAAACTCATAAAGGTGAGACAGCCAGGTGTCCTCAAACATTTTGCTATCTAGTATACCTAGGAAAGGCATTCTTAGATAGCTATACCTCTCCATGCACTGCTTGCTGGTTTCTTCAAACAAATCCATAGCTGATGGGTTTGCTTCCAGATAAAGTAGAGCTGGCCTCAGTTGCACTTTTTCAAAAAGTTTGTGTCAGGTGGAGCGTGTTGAGTGCTCCTTTACTGGGTGCTGACTATAATTCCTGTGTTTTTCCTCGGTGCCCGTCCTTTAAAGTCTGACTAATGTGAGTGATGATTACTTTGGTCAAAATTCCTGATTAGTCACAGGCAAATTAATGACACCAGGAAATTTCTAATGATGAGAGTAACAGCCAATCTCATTGTAATTTGCACAGCAAAATAAGAGCCCCTCACTGCCATTCATCACTGTCCTAAGGTACGGGAAGTGGTGTCTGTCAGGCCTTTTATCTCAACGGACAACCTGGCGTCCCAGTCAGTATTTTCAATATTAATTGATGTAATTGCAATAAACCTCCCCTTGAGACACCTGAGATCCTCTGATACCATCTTAAGGTTTCACTGCTAGACTTTTCCTGAGAACCTCTTTAGCTCGGTGGCATTATGTCTAGGGTACAGGACATGTGAAGTTCCAAAGCCATCAAGCTATCTTTGAGAGTGTTATGACGTTCTGGTTGGGCTCATAATCCAATGTGAGCATCAGTCCCCTTCAGGGCGGTAGGGAGCACCTTGAGCTATGTCAGGAGCTGTGGAATAGATAGATAGATAAATAGATAGACAGACAGACAGACAGACAGACAGACAGACAGACAGACAGACAGACAGGTAGATAGATAGATAGATAGATAGATAGATAGATAGATAGATAGATAGATAGATAGATAGATAGATAGATAGATAGATAGATAGATAGATAGATAGATAGATAGATAGATAGATAGATAGATACTTTATTAATCCCAAGGGGAAATTCACATATTCCAGCAGCAGCATACTGATAATAACAATATTAAATTAAAGAGTAATAACAATGCAGGTATAACAGACAATAACTTTGTATAATGTTAACGTTTACCCCCCCAGGTGGAATTGAAGAGTCGCTTAGTGTGATGGAGGAACGATCTCCTCAGTCTGTCAGTGGAGCAGGACGGTGACAGCAGTCTGTTGCTGAAGCTGCTCCTCTGTCTGGAGATGATACTATTTAGTGGATGTAGTGGATTCTCCATGATTGACAGGAGTCTGCTCAGCGCCCGTCGCTCTGCCACAGATGTCAAACTGTCCAGCTCCGTGCCTACAATAGAGCCTGCCTTCCTCACCAGTTTGTCCAGGCGTGAGGCGTCCCTTTTCTTTATGCTGCCTCCCCAGCACACCACTGCATAGAAGAGGGCACTCGCCACAACCGTCTGATAGAACATCTTCAGCATCTCATTGCTGACATTGAAGGACGCCCGCCTTCTAAGGAAGTATAGTCGGCTCTGTCCTCTCTTGCACAGAGCATCAGTATTGGCAGTCCAGTCTAATTTATCATCCAGCTGCACTCCCAGGTATTTATAGGTCTGCACCCTCTGCACACAGTCACCTCTGATGATCATGGGGTCCGTGAGGGGTCTGGTCCTCCTAAAATCCAACACCAGCTCCTTGGTTTTGCTGGTGTTCAGGTGTAGGTGGTTTGAGTCGCACCATTTAACAAAGTCCTTGATGAGGTTCCAATACTCCTCCTCCTGCCCACTCCTGATGCAGCCCACGATAGCAGTGTCGTCAGTGAACTTTTGTATGTGGGAGGACTCCGAGTTGTATTGGAAGTCCGATGTATATAGGCTGAACAGGACCGGAGAAAGTACAGTCCCCTGTGGCGCTCCTGTGCTGCTGACCACAATGTCAGACCTGCAGTTCCCAAGACGCACATACTGAGGTCTGTCTGTAAGATAGTCCACGATCCATGCCACCAGGTATGAATCTACTCCCATCTCTGGCAGCTTGTCCCTAAGGAGCAGAGGTTGGATGTGTTGAAGGTGCTACAGAAGTCCAGAAACATAATTCTTACAGCACCACTGCCTCTGTCCAAATGGGAGAGGGATCGGTGTAGCATGTAGATGATGGCATCCTCCGCTCCCACCTTCTCCTGGTATGCGAACTGCAGAGGGTCGAGGGCGTGGTGGACCTGTGGCCTTAGGTGGTGAAGCAGCAGCCGCTCCATGGTCTTCATCACATGTCAGAGTGACAGGCCAGAAGTCGTTCAGCTCACTAGGACATGATATCTTTGGGACGGGGGTGATGCAAGATGTTTTCCAAAGCCTCGGGAGTCTCCCCTGTTCCAGGTTCAGGTTGAAGATGCACTGTAGAGGACTCCCCAGCTCTAACGCACAGGCCTTCAGCAGTCGTGGCGATACTCCATCTGGACCTGCTGCTTCGCTGGCACGAAGTCTGCTCAGCTCTCTGCTCACCTGCACTGCTGTAATTATGTCTTTCCTATGCTGGTATCAGCAGAAAGATGTGTGGAGGGTGCAGTACTCCGAGGTGAGAGTGAGAATGGGTTAGGGTGGTTAAACCTGTTAAAAAATTTGTTCATCTGGTTTGCTCTCTCCACATCTCTCTCGATGGTGGCACCCCACTTCGAGCTGCAGCCAGTGATGATCTTAATTTTGTCAAGCGTGGGTCACAAAGTTGCACAGGAGAGTCCAGCAGGTTTTCCAAGGAGTAGAAACTTGATTGCTGTTCTGCCAGTTACAAACATAAGTCTCTTATAGAGGAGATCCAGCCTCACAAGGAACAACTGTCAAACGTGATGCATCGGCTCCGACTCCTGCCCAAATGAACACAACGTCTTCTTCATCAAGGGGATCCAGCCAGCTGGCAGCAACAGCTGGAGCAGAAGGAGTCTGGGGGAAGAGAGACAGGAGAGTGAGAGACCTCAGGATGGCCGCGGCTCATTCTTTTAAATGTCCATAGCCCCGCGGGACATGCCAGCAAACTGGCAGCTGCCCCCGTATATAGGTACTGAAAGAGTGTGTTTCTTTTCCAATGCACACCTGTTTAAGAGGGGTTTCTGAAGAGGCCACCACATCCCCCTGTGGCAGCAGTCACAATATCTATATACACATAACACCTTCAGCCACAACATTAAAACCACCTGCCCAGTATCGTGTAGGTACCCCTCGTGCTGACAAAGCAGCTCTGACCCATTGAGGCATGGACTCCACAAGACATCTGTAAGTACCCTGTGGTATCTGGCACCAAGATGTTAGCAGCAGATCCTTTAAGTCCTATTCATTCAAATAAAACTGTACAATGCACTCTGTACTTGCCTTCTTCTTGTGTATACTCCTTGCACTTTCTATGCTGGTCATGACTATCGATGACTCAAGTTTAAGCACCTGCCAAGACTGTGGGCAACCTGGGCATCACAGGTTCCATCTTACTTTTTCTATGTAGTGCTGTGTGGGTTATTTCAGGTTTAAAGATAAGGAAACCGTACAAAAGAATAAAGGCTATTGTGAAACCTTGATTTGAGGAGTCAAAACCACCGGAGAGCCAATGGGGTCAGGCCTACTGGGGATCAGAACTGATGTGGGCCCGAGGTGTCAACCACTGCATGGCAGCACTTGGGTCTCAATTTGAATTTGCCATTCAGGGTAGGTGCATGGAATGTCTTGTCTTTCCGGCATGATGATCATCTTCCTTTATGTAAACTCTGCATTTCAGTGGCGGCACTCTCTGAGGTGCGCAGACCTGGGACTGGCTAGATCTCTATAGGTGGGTACACCTTTTATTGGTCTGGCTTCTATGATGGCTGTCATACTCAGGGAGCAGATGTTGCTGTGGCAGATTGGCTTCTTATGATGGTGTCCAATGTCGCTCCTTTCAACAAGCGTATTATGAGATTCTGGTTAAGGCACTCTTTGGGTCTGTGGGAAGTGTCCGACCGCGGTAAGTGATGTCTTGATGGGTGAGACATTTTATTCACAACTTCACTTGGTGGTTGACGGGTACCTGCGAGGTGACACTCCTCTGGTCATGGGTGACATCAATGTAACCACTGGGCTGGCTATGGCGACTGTGGTGAAAATGGCTTCATGTTCCTTGACTTTGTGAAAGGTCAGGGGTAGTGGATCGCTGGATCCTGGTTGCAGCGCCCTGAGCCACATCCTTGGACTTGGTACTCCAATACCAGTGGTGCTGTGAAAAAGATCGATCACATCCTTGTGGGCAGATGCTGGAGGCTCTTACAGAACTGAATGGTCTACAGATGTGCCCAGTTTGTGACTTCTGACCACAGACTTCTTGGTGCTACTCTGAAGATCCATCTTTGGTCCAGTAGGCTACCACCTACTAGAAGAATGAAGCTGGATCTGACCAGACTTCAAGATCAGGTTGTTTCTGATGAGTGGACTTGCAGACTTGGGTGCAACTACCAATCCTAATGTGATGTGTGAGACCCTCTGTGACAAGACCCTGAAGGTTGCTGAGGGTTGTGTTGGTGCTACCAGTGTTCTTAGAAGGAGGTATTCCATCTCTCAGGGCACCTTGGATATCATCGAGAGGAGTTGCAGCACACGGCTTGATGGCAACTCCAGTCTGTATCAGGAACTGAGAAGGATGGCTGTGAGGGGTCTTTGGGCAGATAAGAAGATGTTTGTTTGAGGAATCTGTGAGAAAGTGACACACCATCTATGGTCTACTGACCCACGTCCTGCTTACAGAGGAATCGAAGCATTAAGCACATCTGAATCTGTTCTTTGGAGAGTCCCAGTCAGGATGAGTGATGGGATTGTCCTTATAGAATGACACTGCAGTTGTAACCCACTGGGCTAGCTAGTTTGAGCAGCTGCTTAAAGCTGATCCTCCAGGTAGGACATTGGATATCTCCGGATGTACGGTTCTTGAGGCTCATCGTCCAATTAGCTGTGAACCACCCAGTCTCTCTGAGATTGCACAGGTGGTGAACCAGCTGAGGGTAGAAAAGGCTGCAGGGATCTGTGGTATCCGGAGTGAACTTCTCCAGGCTGGTGGTAAGGCTGTCCTCCTGGCATTGCAAGCAATCATAGCTTCCATTTGGGAGACGGGCATCATCCCAACTGACTGGAAAATGGGACTTGCCATCCCTAACTAGAAAGGGAAGGGTGATCGCATGGATTGTGGAAACTACTGGGAGATAACAGGGTAAGGTCCTTGCTAGGATCATCCTCAATAGGATTCGTGATCACTTGCTTACCTACCAGCGAATGGAACAGTCTTGTTTTATGCCTACGAAGTCTACTATCGTCCGCATCGAGTGAAAACATGATTATGAGCAGAGTTTCTTTGCAGCCTTTGTCGATTTTTGTAAAGTGTTCAACTCAGTTGATCGAGCTTGCCTGTGGGACATCCTGAGACGTCACGGGATCTCCCCCAAAGTTGCTGGATATCATGGCCGGCCTGTACACTGGTACTGTGAGTGTTGTGCAGAGTGGAGGTGGAAGCTCTGTGTTCTTCCCAGTTGAGCACATCTCTCCAGTTTTGATGTCATTACATTGGTTATCTGTGCCATTTAGAACTGACTCTAAAATACTGATAATGGTTTACAAAGCGTTAAATAATCTCACTCCATCTTACATTTAGGAATGTCTGTCACCTTACACCCCAAATGGTAACCTTAGATCTTCGAATGAGGGTCAGCTTATAATTCCAAGAGCTGAATTTATAACAAGTGGTGAGGCAGCCTTCTGTTGTTATGCACCTAAAATCTGAAATAGATTACCGATAGAAATTGTCACAAGAACGAGCCAAAGATATTAAGAAAGGTTTGGGGAAGCAACCCTGTATAATATTCCCCGGCTACAAATAGGTAATGAGTTGTTTACAGGTCTGAGTCTAAAACAGAACTGAGACAGGTTGTCAAAGATGGCGGCTTTATTTGCCAAAACAGGAAGTGATGCAGTTGGGTCCAGAACTGGAAGTGACATCATCAGATGTGCCAGAACTGGAAGTGACATCATCAGATGTGCCAGAACCTGAAGTGACATCATCATTTCCCATGGATGCTCTGCAAGGGATTGAGAAAGAAAGTCAGTGCGCTTCGCCTCCCTCTGGTCTGGAGTGGAATTACTATCATTCAGGCCCTTTAGCTGCCTCTCAATCACACGTGTGTGACAAAATTCACCAGGCTAATATGGCGGAGCACCTTACAAAACTCTTAAAAACCTTTTATTTGAACATGGCTTTCTTATAACTTCATTTTAGTGTATCCCTGTTAAGCTGTATATAAATTGAATTATTATTTTTATCATGGCTCCTCAATCTGTTCTAATCCCTACTTTCTCTGCTGTTCTTTTCCCAGTTTTCTGTGGTGGCAATCTGTGCCACCGCCACCTGATCAAGGCATCATGCAGTCCCTGTATTGATGGTGTGGCACGCGGCTGGGGGTGGTACCCAGCTGGGACGCCCAGGAGGACCGGAGGAGGGCTTGCGTCTCCTCCAGACCACGAGGGGGCAACTGCCCTGGTTGCTTTGGGGATCACGGGTAGAGAGCTTTGAAGCTTAGCCCTGTAGGGGCCCGTGGTCAGGGGGTGCCTGGATGCCTTGGGAGCCCTGGACCTCAGCACTTCTGCCACACCTGGAAGTTCTGGGGGGAAGAAGATCGGGGACACCCGGAGTGCTTCCGGGTACGCAGCTGGCACTTCCGCCACACTGGGGAGTGCCGGTGGAAGATTGCTGGGAAGCAGCTGGAGCACATCCGGGTGGCTAATAAAAGGGGCCGTCTCCCTTCATTCAGGGTGGTCGAGAGGCGAGGACTGGAGGAGACACATGGAGGAGGCCTGAAGAGTGAGGCAGAGTGTGAGAGGCCTGGACTTTGGGGTGTGCACTGTTGTAAATAGTTGTTGTAAATTAACGTGTGGTGGTGCTTTATAACATGTCTACCTGTCTGTGTCCGGGGCCCATTCCACAATGGATTAAAGGCCAGATGTCCTCATGATCATCATCATTGTCTAATTGCTTCACATGAAGCCTGGAAACCATGAGGACTGATTAAAATCATTGATGTTAGGTAGAAGGCCCAGTGGAGGCTTAGCAGTCTCAAGGCCTTGGAACCCCTGCAGATTTTGTTTTTTCCTCCGGCCCAGTTTTTTTTTTTCTGTCATCTTGGCCATCTGACCTTTCCTTATTCTTTGTTACTTAGTATTTTTGTTTCATATGAACTTTTCTTTCTTCATCTTGTAAAGCACTTTGAACTTCACCATTTGTATCAAAATATACTATAGAAATAAGTATGAGTGTCTGAGTGTCTGGGCTTGTGAGTGTCTTGATAAAAACCAACATCCAGGCCTTTAATGACTTCTTGGGCACGGCCATCAGAGTGACAACCTCGTCATTGAGAGATTTACTTACTTTAGCAGTGACATTCATGTCTCTGGTGACTCTTCCTACGAAGTCAGTAGATAATAATAATTCATTACATTTATATAGCGCTTTCCTCAGTACTCAAAGCACTATCCACACAGGGAGGAACTGAAAAGCGAACCCACAATCTTCCACAGTCTCCTTACTGCAAAGCAGCAGCACTACCACTGCACCACCTGTGAGGATGGATTGGGAGAGCATGGGGGGACATGAGGTCACTGGAAAGGGGAGTGTGGCGCTCCTGATACCTCTACAAAAGGATGACGGTCCAAGTCTTTAGAGTCCTGATGGTCCCTGTTTTGGTATATGGTTTCAGTGACCTGAGATGAAGACTGGACTCCTTCAGTACTGTGTCTCTTTGGAGAACTCTTGGGTTGCCGTTGGTTTGACTTTGTGTTGCTCATGGAGTCCCGAATGAGGCACATGACCTGCATTGTGAGGGAACGAACGTTACGCTACTACGGTCATCTATCTATCTATCTATCTATCTATCTATCTATCTATCTATCTATCTATCTATCTATCTATCTATCTATCTATCTATCTATCTATCTATCTATCTATCTATCTATCTATCTATCTATCTATCTATCTGTCTATCTATCTATCTATCTATCTATCTATCTATCTATCTATCTATCTATCTATCTATCTATCTATCTAATTACCAAACTGCCACTGCAGACCTCCGCCCCTGGGACTACCCCTGGGATTAGCGGTTGCCTAGTGGCTTGCATATTCCTTATTTATGCCCCCAGCCTGGTAGGTCAGAGGAGTTGTGCTCTTCAGTCGGCTTTTCATGGAGTTGCTTCTTGTGTTCTTTTGTCTTCCTCATGTAGGTTAGGCCACCATACTGAGTCACATACGTGATCACCTGAAAACCTCACACAGAACTAATGATGTGACTTCTAAAACCAACTTGCTATGTCAGTGACGATTTAGGGGTGTCATATTTAATACTTTAATACTTACGCAATCAGCTATTTCTTCTGTTATACTTGCTTATGCTTCTCAAAAAAAATCACATTTAATTCACTGTGATCCAATGTTGTATAACAATAAAATGTGAAAATCTTCAAGTGGGTGAATACTTTTTATAGACCCTGTGCATGCAACTGTGGTGAAGACTCACCCTTTTGGAATTCCTTTGCTAATAATTATGGTTTAGTTTACTGTGAATCACTCTGCTTATGACCATTCTTCCTTTAGCACACTCTGCTCAGTTTTCAAAAGGTAATATTTGCATTATGTCTAGACACACCAGTGAGCCTACTTTAAATATACATACATACATAAAAAAAATATATACATATATATTGTGACACTAGAGGGCAATGTCACTCCTCTAACCCGATAGACAAAGTCCAGGACACCAAAAATATCTTAAAGGTATTTTAATTCCTTTTCTTTCTTATCAGTAATGCCTTTAAGCACCCCAACCACCATATACAGGCAAGTAATAATAAAAAACTATAATAATAACACACAATTCTCTCTTCCACACCTCCCAACAAGTTCTGTCTTCTACCTCCCAACTCTGGCTCACTTGCTGGGTTCACAGCAGTCCTTTACATAGTCCTTGACCCGGAAGTGCTTCCGTTCTTCCTCCCATGTGACTTGCCAGCACTTCCGGGTCAGATGGAGGGCTTGAGTTTTCTTCAGCCCAGAAGTACTTTGGGGCTTCCATCCCCGTGACTTGGGAGTACTTCTGGGCTATACGGAAAGCAAAAATCCCCTGGTCTCCCTGCAGTGTCTCCTGGCGGCACCCATACTACCCAGCAGGGCTGTGAAACCAAACACCAGATCTCATGGTGACGTGTGGGAATCCAGGGCACCACTTAGCTACACTATGCCATCACGGTGGTGCAGTGGTAATACTGCTGCCTCGCAGTTAGGAGACCCGGGTTCACTTCCTGGGTCCACCCTGTGTGGAGAGCACTTTGAGTAGTAAGAAAAGTGCTATATAAATATAAATTATTATTATTATAGGGAAACTGCCATCTAGTCCCCAGGGGGAGGCAGTATCCCAAAGTAGCTGCCTTCCCCCATCCTTCCAATCTTTGGGGCTCACAAGAGAGAGAGAGAGGAGTCTGAGTGTCTGGGCTTGTGAGTGTCCTGATAAAAACCAACATCCAGGCCTTTAATGACTTCTTGGGCACGGCCATCAGCAGTGTGTCTGTCTCTGGAGAGAGTGACAACCTCGTCATTGAGAGATTTACTTACCTTAGCAGTGACATTCATGTCTCTGGTGACTCTTCCTACGAAGTCAGTAGATAATAATAATAATTCATTATATTTATATAGCGCTTTTCGCAGTACTCAAAGCACTATCCATACATGGAGGAACTGGGAAGCGAACCCACAATATATATATATATAGTGATGGACAGCCGGCAGATCAACCCGCTGGGATGCCAGCAGAGTGGAAGGACCAGGGGAGAGGGCATTGATGAGGTAATACCTCCCCTGGGAAATTAGAGAGCAGCCCTCCTGGGCGGCTGTGGCAATACAAATTCCCACAGAGGCATGTTGGGAACTGGAGTTTGGTGAAGCCCTGTTTGGTTCCATGGAGGCCGCCAGGAGGAGCTGCAGAGCCCCGCAGAGGACCTTCAGCACACCTAGGAGTGATACCAGGTAATACTGATGAGCCACCTGGAACACTCCTGGGACCTGAATAAGAGGAGCCGCCTCACTCCATTCAGGGGGCCAGATTTGGTAAGAAGGAGTGGACAAAGCCTGAGGAAGAGTGGAGGCGGATGGACTAGTGGCAAGGAAGGGAATGGACTGTATATTTGGTGTATTGCGGTGTTGGTAATGTGTGCACAAACTGTAAATAAACATGGGTGTTGAGTGAACCTGTGTCCAACCTGTCTGTGTCCAGGGGTTAGAGTGGCAGTACGCCCACTAGTGGCTTACAATATATATATATATATACAGTATGTATTTGTATGAAAACTTTGATGTGCAACAAAAAATAAGGAATTTAACTCAATGCCATTCTACAAATAAAAGACAAAGACAGGGGCATCTTGTATAATGTGAATGTAAATAACTATAAATAACTACGTTTAACACAACTGAGTGCTTTCATCGGCTAATAGACAGCTGCACCACAATGCAACACAGCTCTGCGCCCAAACTTTACACCTGCTGTTAGAGACTGAAATCACAGGCGTCTTCTTTTTGGGCTCATACACCATCAGCATGGCGCTGTCAGATCCAAACACTAGTGTGGAGAATTGCTCGCGTACTGAAGTGACTTTAGCTGCAGGTCAAAGTCCCATTTTACTTTATGGTGCCAAGCAGAGTGCAGCAGTCTACTACCCAGCGAAAGAGCTGTAAAGAAGATGTCTGTTGTTACGGCCCTGCCTTTGTTTAGTCTGATAGCGGTCACGGGGCATCGTATCTTTGATTGTCGGTACAACAAACAGTTCTGAGCAGGCATCAGCTACAACGCTGCTCTTGTGAAAAGAATCGGGATAAACGCCATCAGCTCAGAGAGGGAGTGGCCGGTTCGTTGTACCACATGAACGTCACTGAGAGAATAAAACTGAATAATAATAAAAAAACAAGAGCTAACTTTTACAAGTAGTCAAAATTCACACCGGGTGTTACAGACTCAAATCAAATGTGTGTTTCTATTATATTGTAGAAATAATAAAATAATAATAATAATAACAGTTCACTGCAGTGGGCTGGTTTGTTTCCTGCCTTGCACCCTGTGTTGGCTCGGATTGGCTCCAGCAGACCCCTGTGACCCTGTAGTTAGGATAATGGATGGATGGATGGATCTACTACTACTCAAAACACAGAACACCCAGTCTCAAACCCAGGACCTTGGGGTTATAAGGCTGCAGTTGTTACCTCTTCACCATTCAAGAATACGTCTAAACTCCCTGTCGATTGACATTTGAGCTTGAGTTTGTAACTCATTGAAAGCCACATGTAAACCGAATGCTTTTTTGTCCCTTTGGTTAAATTCTTGAATTAAAGCACATGTGTTTACTTGACATTTGGACTGAAGTCTTCACACATTATACACTTTATGTCATTACAGTGATCCTTCGCTATATCGCGCTTCGCCTTTCGTGGCTTCACTCCATTGCGGATTTTATATGTAAGCATATTTAAATATATATCGCAGATTTTTTGCTGGTTCGCGGATTTCTGCGGACAATGGGTCTTTTAATTTCTGGTACATGCTTCCTCAGTTGGTTTGCCCAGTTGATTTCATACAAGGGACGCTATTGGCAGATGGCTGAGAAGCTAGATTGCTTACTGTTCTCTGTCTCTTGCGCTGACTTTCTCTGATCCTGACGTATGGGGATTGAGCAGGGGGGCTGTTCGCACACCTAGACGATACGGACGCTCGTCTAAAAATGCTGAAAGATTATCTTCACGTTGCTATCTTTTGTGCAGCTGCTTCCTGAAATGACATGCTGCACGGTGCTTCGCATACTTAAAAGCTCGAAGGGCACGTATTGATTTTTTTATCTGTCTCTCTCTCTCTCTCTCTCTCTCTCTCTCTCTCTCTCTCTCTCTCTCTCTCTCTCCCTGCTCCTGACGGAGGGGGTGTGAGCTGCCGCCTTCAACAGCTTTGTGCCGCGGTGCTTCGCATACTTAAAAGCAAACAGCCCTATTGATTTGTATGTTAGAGATTGTTTTCTCTATCTATGTGACATTCTGTGCTCCTGACACGCACTCCTTTGAAGAGGAAGATATGTTTGCATTCTTTTAATTGTGAGACAGAACTGTCATCTCTGTCTTGTCATGGAGCACAGTTTAAACTTTTGAAAAAGAGACAAATGTTTGTTTGCAGTGTTTGAATAACGTTCCTGTCTCTCTACAACCTCCTGTGTTTCTGCGCAAATCTGTGACCCAAGCATGACAATATAAAAATAACCATATAAACATATGGTTTCTACTTCGCGGATTTTCTTATTTCGCAGGTGGCTCTGGAACGCAACCCCCGCGATGGAAGAGGGATTACTGTATTAGTATAACATGGAAAAAGTTTCTGCTTTAGGCATGTGTTCAGCATTTCTTGAATTTCTTGCATTTTCTTTCATCCTACACTTACACAGATCTTTGTAGACATGGAACACACATGAAATGCATGTATTCCAAATATTGATATACTGAATTATTTACTCTAAACAACTCCAGGCACCTCACACGCAGATAAAGAGCCTTGGCTTGAGCTGGAAGATTTGAGCTCTGTCAAGGTGGGATGGGACAGCAGGCTGCTTGCTGCTTGTGCTGATCGATGCATATGCAACACAAAAGATGCTTATGAAGAGGTGCAAAGAGATTTAAGGTGGGCTGGGATTACAAGTTTTTTCGTAGGCTTCAGGAATTCTAGTGTTAAGCAAAAGAAGATTAAGAGGAGACCTGACTGAAGTGTTTAAAATTATGAATGGAATTAGTCCAGTAGATTGAGACTGTGACTTTAAAATTAGTTTATCAAGAACACGGGGACACAACAGGAAAAGAAAGAAAGAAAGAAAGAAAGAAAGAAAGAAAGAAAGAAAGAAAGAAAGAAAGAAAGAAAGAAAGAAAGAAAGAAAGAAAGAAAGAAAGAAAGAAAAAGAAAGAAAGCCTAATTGTCCCCAAAGAGGTTGGATGGAAGATGGACCAATTAGCACTGCTGCCTCCCAGTAAGGAGATCATGGGTTGACATCCCGGGTTCTCCCTGTGTGGAGAGCACTTTGAGTAGTGAGAAAAGCACTATATAAATGTAAAGAATTATTTTTATTAAGTATCCTTCTGAAATCCAACTGCAGGTGGAGGAAGGTGGCAGCTTACATGGGACTGAGGGTACATTAAGGGAGCAAAGTGCAGCTGGAATGTCCAGATGTACTTGTGCTGTGGAAGAGGGTGAGTAATGTAGCAAGAAAAACCAGTTTGAGAATCGGAGCGCCACTTAGTCCAGTGTTGCAGATGAACCGGATGAGAAGGAATGGTGCTGCCAGCAGCAGGTGCTCCGAGAATAACGGAGCAGAACATCAATGCAGGATGGCTCCCAGTTGATGGCCTTACAGATGTCCCAAAGGCTCCATTGGAGGTGTGACAGGCAGTGATGCCATCCAAGTTTCTTATCTATCTGGAAATCTAGTCTGACCAAAGTCGTTAGGCCGAGTTGTCCATCATGAGATTAGCAAGGCAATTATCTATAGGTATGTGACCTAAAATGCGTCATTCTGTACAAAGAACCATCTGTACAAGAGACTTCATTGGAGTGGAGACATCACAGTGAGAGACTCCATTCCATCAGGGAGTTCCCACCTAACTGGAAGTTGATGATGCTGTCCATGCATAAACCGTGCGACACTCCATGTCCTCCACTTACACAGATGTTACCTTTTGTATCGGATAAAATTACTGATCTTAAAGCAAAGGTGCATTATAGAGCTTTACGCCCAGACTTTAGTATTATTCACTGCAGTCATGTCCTGATTTACAGCTGACCAAGTGTAGGTGATGCACACTTATGGAAAACAATACAGAAATAATGTTCTAGAAATTGCCCACAAAAAACTTTTCATTATTATTATTATTATTATTATTATTATTATTATTATTATTATTATTATTATTATTAGTATTAGTAGTAGTAGCAGTAGTACAGGGTGAGCCAGAAAGAAGTACCACATTTCAAACGTTTATTCTACAAAAATGCTACAAGATAAACTAAATTTCATTACGACAAAAGTAAGGGGATACAAAATACTTTTTTTCACTGTTTTAAAAATTATGTCTTGAAGGTGGTGGCCATCATTAGCGATTTAGTCTTCAAGACGATTTCTGAACGCTCGCTCACGTGACCCATTCGGCCATTTTAAAGGGAATAGCAGTGATTTCGTGGCGTCAAGGTTTTGAGTTCGGTGTGTGTATACCTTCGACTTGAGATAGCCCCCACAAGAAGAAATCGCACAGAGTGAGATCAGGCAAACGTGATGGCCACCCGACATCGCCACGCAGGGAGATCAGCTTCCCCAGAAACATCTCCCGCATATCTTTGCTTGGATCTTCATGCCGTATGAGCTGTCGCTCAATCCTGTGGCATCCACCACATCCATTTCTTCCAGTTCTCTAGTTTTTCAATATAACGTTCTGAAGTGACGGTGACCGTTGCTCCCCCCTCCTCAAAAAAGTAAGGGCCTACAATCCAAAATTCTGCAACGGCGCACCAAACTGTAACACGCTCACTGTGCAGGGGTCTCTAATGAAGTTCACGAGGGTTGGTTTCATCCCAATAGCAAAAGTTTTGCTTATTTACATAACCAATCAAATGGAAATGAGCCTCGCTGCTGCACATGACGATGGCATCTTGATGAGCGGTTTGCAGAATGTTGGCGCACGACTCTCTTTGGCTCTACCAGTCTCTCTCAGTGAGTTCCTGCACTGCCATCATTTTGTATGGATGGAAATTAAGGTCCTCGTGCAAAATAATCCTCAAAGACGTGTTGGAAATGCCTGAGACAGAATCGTCTAGGAGACTGCAAAATGGACGCCCTTACAGCTTGGATGTTTCAGGTGTTCATACAGTCTGAGGACAGCCTGGAGAGTTTCTGTTCAATGTTGTACCTGCCTGTATAAATTTAGCCACCCACTGAAGAACTGGTTTCCGATTTGCTGAAGTGTTTTCGGAAGGTGTGTTGATGGATGACAGATGCGTTGTTTTTGAAGAACACTTTGACAGTGAAAGCACAGTGCACACCGGACCAAAGCATGTGGCCGACTGAAAACTACAAGGGACTGCCGATCAAAGGACCCCCACCAACCCACTCGTCTTCCTCTACCTCATGAGAAACGTCATACTTCATTTTGGCTCACCCTGTATTAGCATTAGTATTAGTCTCCTTGGATAAAAGTTTCTGCTAAGCCAGTTTTCATAACAGTTTTAATCGCTATAATAGCTAAGGGGAAGGAAGAGGCGGGTCATCTGGAGGAAAAACAGAAGTGAGGTCATCAGAGGGTGTGGTCTGAAGCCAAAAGAGGAAGAGGAAGAGGATTAGATCTTACTGGTCCTGTAAGGATGGGAGACGAGGCCTTAGTACACTTGATGCACCAATGCAATTTGCCAGCACGCCAGAGCTGATCAGTCCGTGCCGTATATTCGTTGATCAGGCAGCTCGTGACCACTGGCGCCCCCTTGTGAATTTATTCCTATATTTTTTTGCTGCCGATACACCGTTACAAGTTTAAAATTTCCCTACGAATAGCGACATTACGCCACATATGGCAACATTCACACCCCACAGTTTGAGAACCGCTATGCTAAGCAAAGAAATGTAAATGTAAATGATCCCCCGGGTCATCACCACTACTTTAAGGTGAGCTATCACACTTTCCCCATTTATAACCTTTGTAATGAAAAGAGAACACAAAGATAAAGGTTTAAGGATCCAACCCCATACATTGTAGAAGGTAGTAGAAGAGCTGTGTGATACAATTGGAACTGAGTCATCAAAAAGAGTGCAGAGCAAAGGTGGTGGGTTTGTATAGCTAAGGGGAAGGAAGAGGCGGGTCATCTGGAGGAAAAGCAGAAGTGAGGTCATCAGAGGGTGTGGTCTGAAGCCAAAAGAGGAAGAGGAAGAGGATTAGATCTTACTGGTCCTGTAAGGACGGGAGACGAGGCCTTAGTACATCTGATTAGCCCCCTATACCTGTGTTTCAACATCAGCCAGACCCCCCTGCTGCCTCCCATGCGCGCCTGTGTGACGACGCCTTACAATTCTTCATCTCTTTCAAATGAGATATTCTATGCATTATTCTAAATTTAAACTTGTGATCTTTTGTTGTTGTTTTTTATTTATCTTTAAATTAATAGCGGGATCATCTCCCCATCGGTTTGCTGAGCTTTACTCTCTGTGCTTAGAGTTAATATTTGAATGTTATTTTCTTCTTCACAATCTTATATTTTCCATATGAAACCAAACCTCCATTACTATTCTTGCTTCGCTGTTCAGTACAGCCCCTCTGTAGTTTTCCCAAGTGACAGCTGTAAATCCTTTCAGATTCTCAAATTTGTATTCATAAGTCGGCAGTTTTAGATGTCCTGTACATTTCACCACCCACCCAAGCCCCTGAAACAAGGAAGATGGCAGCTTTGAGGTTTGAAATCGTATCAAACTGAGAGAATCTGGAACACCTCACACCCGTGCAAGACAGAAAAGCAAAAAAACAACTTTAGATGACGGCAGTAAAGATGAATGTCAGTGTTAGAAATAACAGCAGGAAAATACCAAAAGTAATAAATAATAATAAATCAAAATGCACTTATCCTCCTGATTAGTCTCCCATTACGCTTCGCTTTTGGTTAGGTAAGACATAAGAGAGAACTCGGGACCAAGGAATGAGAGGAGAGGCAGATCTTCAATTCAGAAACGCACTTTCTTAATCCAGGTGGCGCAGTGGGTAGCGCTGCTACCTCGTAGTTAGGAGACCTGGGTTCACCTCCTGGGTCCTCCCTGCGTGGAGTTTGCATATTCTCCTCGTGTCTGTGTGGGTTTCCTCCCACAGTCCAAAGACATGCAGGTTAGGTGCATTGGTGATCCTAAATTGTCCCTAGTTGTGAGCTTGGTGTGTGTGCCCTGCCTGGGGTTTGTCTCCTGTGTTGGCTCCCGTGACCCTGTAGTTAGGATATAGCGGGTTGGATAATGGATGGATGGACTTTCTTAATCCCCAGGTTGGGGATTGTCTTCTTGCCTGACCCATTGTTTAGGGCCCCTGGAGCAATTTTCAGGTTTAGATGCCTTGGCCAAGGGCCCAACAGATCTCTTCTGGCAGTAATGGGATTTGACCCGGCAACCTTCCGGATATCAGTGCAGATCCTTAGCCTCAGAGCCACCACTCCACATATAGCAATAATTTAGCAAGAAATGTATGAGTTTTGAACAGCACGGTGGTGCAGTGGGTAGCGCTGCTGCCTCGCAGTTGGGAGACCTGGGGACCTGGGTTCACCTCCTGGGTCCTCCCTGTGTGGAGTTTGCATGTTCTCCCCATGTCTGCGTGGGTTTCCTCCCACAGTCCAAAGACATGCAGGTTAGGTGGATTGGCGATTCTAAAGTGGCCCTAGTGTGTGTGCTTGGTGTGTGTGTGTGTTTGTGTGTGTCCTGCGGTGGGTTGGCACCCTGCCCAGGATTGGTTCCTGCCTTGTGCCCTGTGTTGGCTGGGATTGGCTCCAGCAGACCCCTGTGTTCGGATTCATCGGGTTGGAAAATGGATGGATGGATGTATGAGTTTTGCATGTTATGTGCATACGCCTGGATAACTGACATGCGGATTATGTGACACGACACGCGTCACGTCAGATTTATTAGATTTTTTTTTCATGGAATGTCACACACGTGCGCATGGGAGGCAGCTGAAAGGCTCAAAAGACAGTAATTCTTTGCCAAACCAGGGAACGGCAGAGCACCGTAATCCTTGTTTTTTCCATTGACAGATCGATCACGGGAAATTTCGCTTGGACCCGATGACGTTGCTTTCGGTTCTGGTCCCGAGAACATCAGTTCCGGTTCCTGTCTGATGACATCATTTCCCGTTTCCCTCTATATAACTACCATGTTTGCCTGTTTGCTTTGTTCTTGTTCTGGACTGAAACCTGTAACACTGAACCACAAGCTTCGCTATTTTGGCAGCCAAATTCAAGTATAGGGGCAGCTGCCCCCAGACCTAGCAGTAGAAAAGGTCCAGAGAAGAGCAACTATGCTGAGTCCAGGGCTACAGGGGTTGAATTATGAGGAAGGATTAAAAGAGCTGAGCCTTTACAGTTTAAGCAAAAGAAGATTAAGAGGTGACATGATTGAAGTGTTTAAAATTATGATGGGAATTAGTGCAGTGGATCGAGACTGCTACTTTAAAATGAGTTCATCAAGAACATGGGGACACAGTTGGAAACTTGTTAAGGGGAAATTTCACACAAACATTAGGAAGGTTTTCTTTACTCAAAGAATGATAGACACTTGGAATAAGAGACCAAGTAGTGTGGTAGACAGTAAGACTTCAGGAACTCGACTTGATGTTTTTTTTGGAAGAAATAAGTGGACAGGACTGGTGAGCTTTACTGGGCTGAATGGCCTGTTCTCGTCTCGAGTGTTCTAATGGTCAACCTCTTTCTGTGTGGTGTGGAATCTATTACAGGATGTATTTCACACCTTTTGTTGTTGTACAGCATCTGGTCACCACTGGCTTGTATCATGACATAGACATTTTTACCTTTGTTTTCCATTGAAAACTGCAATTTGGAAGCACGCCAGACCCGAATATATTCGGCGACGTACATTCATTGAACGCCATAACCGGCTGTAGTCGCTACCAGGTGCAATTTGCCAGCATGCCAGAACTGATCAGTCCGTGCCGTATATTCGTTGATCAGGCAGCTCGTGACCACTGGCGCCCCCTTGTGAATCAGCATCACTGTCCCTGGGATTGAGCCGCTGCGTTAACTGGCCTGCCAGCATCAGCGTTGGCCTCTGTGTGCTAGCGTGCGGCCAGTTCAAGTGCAGTCGGCTCGGTGATTTACTGAATTTCATCATTGGCGTCAGTTGCACCTTGTACATGTACTAATAGATTGTTGCAGTAGATTTTTAGTTTTTTAGTGTGTAAAATGATTAGTAATGCAGTAATGCAGTAATGCAGTGGCCGACTGAAAACTACAAGGGACCGCCGATCAAAGGACCCCCACCAACCCACTCGTCTTCCTCTACCTCATGTAATGAGAAATGTGATACTTCATTTTGGCTTACCCTGTATTAGCATTAGTATTAGTCTCCTTGGATAAAAGTTTCTGCTAAGCCAGCGTTTCTGCTAAGCCAGTTTTCATAACAGTTTTAATCGCGCCCCCCTAATGTTTTATTGAAACCCTAATAAAATTTATTCCTATATTTTTTGCTGCCGATACACCGCTATAAGTGTAAAATTTCCCTACAAATAGTGACATTATGCCACATATGGCAACATTCGTGCCCCACAGTTTGAGAACCGCTATGCTAAGCACAGAAATGTAAATGTAAATGATCCCCCGGTCCATCACCACTACTTTAAGGTGAGCTATCACACTTTCCACATTTATAACCTTTGTAATGAAAAGAGAACACAAAGATAAAGGTTTAAGGATCCAACCCCATACATTGTAGAAGGTAGTAGAAGAGCTGTGTGATACAATTGGAACTGAGTCATCAAAAAGAGTGCAGAGCAAAGGTGGTGGGTTTGTATAGCTAAGGGGAAGGAAGAGGCGGGTCATCTGGAGGAAAAGCAGAAGTGAGGTCATCAGAGGGTGTGGCCTGAAGCCAAAAGAGGAAGAGGAAGAGGATTAGATCTTACTGGTCCTATAAGGATGGGAGACGAGGCCTTAGTACACCTGATGCACCAGTGCAATTTGCCAGCACACCAGAGCTGATCAGTCCGTGCCGTATATTCGTTGATCAGGCAGCTCGTGACCACTGGCGCCCCCTTGTGAATCAGCATCACCGTCCCTGGGATTGAGCCGCTGCGTTAACTGGCCTGCCAGCGTCAGCGTTGGCCTCTGTGTGCTAGCGTGCAGCCAGTTTAAGTGCGGTCGGCTCAGTGATTTACTGAATTTCATCATTGGCGTCAGTTGCACCTTGTACATATACTAATAGATTGTTGAAGTAGATTTTTAGTTTTTACAGTTCATTGGCAGTGTGTAAAATGATTAGTAGTGCAGTAATGCAGTAATTGTGATGCTCTTTGCATGAAAAAAAATGTGTTCCATTAAAATTTCACTTTTTCTTTGTGAATTGTGACGTTTACTTAAAAAGTGCAGCAAAAAAGTATTTGGTGTTGTGATAGATGGTCAGGAACCCTGCCCCGCTGGGACGCCTGGAGGAAGCAGGAACCGGAAGAGCGGCACTTCTTTTCCCTGGGCACCCAGACGGTCCTTGATCCCTGCAGGACAGCGCATCCGGGACACCAGGAAGTACTGACAGACCGAGGATGGTGTATGTCCGGAGTGCTTCCGGGTGCAAGGGCAGCACTTCTGCCACACTGGAGAGTGCTGCTGGAAGGTCGTCATCGTGCACCTGGAGCACATCTGGGACAAGATAAAAGGGGCCGCCTCACTCCATTTGAAAAGCCGGAGTCGGGTGGAAGAAGGATGGAGCTTGTGAGACAGGAGTGGAGGCGGCCGAAGGAACCAAGGACTGTGCAATCGTGTAAATATCGTAAATAGTTGTGTAAATAAACATGTGTGTTGTGGACACTGCGTTGTCATGTCTGTCTGTGGCCGGGTGACCTCTCACAATGTCCAGGGGGTGCATTAAACCCCCAGGTATGTGGCAGTTTATGGGTTAATGTTCCACGATATGAACCTGGCATATCTCCATTAATAAGGAATTCCAAATTGTTGGTGCATAACAGAACCCCAGAATGTGTAATCCAACGTAGTCCCGCGCCAGTCCCAAGACCAGATAAAAGGGGGCCGGGGTTGGGGTTTCCAGTCATTCCACTGCTGTAAAATTGTGAAACAATACAATGATGGGCAAAAGAAATAGAATTCAAACCAGATCAACATGGACCGCACTGCAGCTTTGGGGGCTCGGGGCTGCCGTGACAAATGAATGACAAAAGTGAGTCCAAAAGTGTTCTGAAGAAGTTGAGAATGACCGAAAGAAAAAGGAAAACCGGATTCACCATCGAAGACTGGAATGTGAGGACAAGCTGCCAGGCTGGGAAGAACAATCTGCTGAGTTGTGAAGATGTGAGCACAGCAGTGACATCATTACAGCAAGGAAATGCATACAAATGCAGAATGGGAGACAAAGACCGTGAGACTTGGTAGGGTGGAAGGGGTGAGGAAAAGAGGAAGACAGAGAAGAAGATGGCTGAATAATACACTATATTGCCAAAAGTATTGGGACCCCCCCCCCCCACACACTTCAGACCATTGAATTCAGGTGTTCCAATCACTTCCGTGGCCACAGGTGTATAACATGGAGCACCTCGGCATGCAAACTGCTGGCTTCTACAAACATTTGTGACAGAATGGGTCACTGACTGTCAGGAGCTCAGGGAAATCAAATGTGGTACCATGAGAGGATGCCACCTGCGAAGTAAGTCCATTCATGAAATTTGCTCGCTGCTAAATTTTATGTGACTGGTGTCTGGTCACACTTACAGGTAATCTAAACTCGACACCGTTAAATATCCGACTACACCACCCACTTTAATGAAGAGACTGGGGACTCTTGAAATTTACCGATAATAGCACACGGGTTTCTTTAAATTGGGTGGTGAGTAAACATGGAAGACTCTGCAGAGATTTCAGGAAAAGCAACAGTAACTTCTATTACCCAAGACAATATAAAGTATCTGCGGTGGGCTGGCGCCCTGTTTTTCAGGGGTTGGGCTTGGCTCCTTAGTTCCAGTGAAAGGAACGCTTAATGATTCAGCATACAAAGCCATTTTGGACAATTTCATCCTCCCAACTTTGTGGGAACAGTATGGGGATAGCAACATGACCGCGCACACAACGGTGCACAAAGCAAGGCCTATAAAGAAATGGATGAGCGAGTTTGATGTGGAGGAACTTGACGGCCTGCACAGAGCCCTGACCTCAGCTTGATAGAACACCTTTGGAATGAATAAGAGCGGAGACTGTGAGCGAGCCAGGCCTTCTCGTCCAACATCTGTGCCTGACCTCACAAATGCTCTCCAATAAACACACTCCTAAACCTTGTGGAAAGCCTTGCCAGAAGAGTTGAAGCTGCTATAGCTCCAAAAGGTGGGCCAACTCCATAGTAAAGTGTACAGTCATGGCCAAAATTATCGGCACCCCTGGAATTTTCCCAGAAAATGCACCATTTCTCCCAGAAAATTGTTGCAATTACAAATGTTTTGGTATCCACATGTTTATTTCCTTTATGTCCTTTGGAACAACACAAAAAAACAGAGAAAAAAGCCAAATCTGACATCATGTCACACAGAACTCCAAAACCAGGCTGGACAAAATTATTGGCACCCTCTACTTAATATTTGGTTGCACGCCCTTTTGGAAAAAATAACTGAAATGAAGCGCTTCCTATAACCATCAACAAGCTTGTCACACCTCTCAACTGGAATTTCCGACCACTCTTCTTTTGCAAACTGCTCAAGATCTCTCAGATTTGAAGGGCGCCTTCACCCAACAGCAATTTTGAGATCTCTCCATTAGTGTTCAATCGTATTTAGATCCGGACTCATTGCTGGCCACTTCAGAACTCTCCAGCGCTTTGTCTTCAACCATTTCTGGGTGCTTTTAGAGGTATTTTTGGGGTCATTGTCCTGCTGGAACACCCATGACCTCTGACACAGACCCAGCTTTCTGACACTGGGCCCTACATTGCGCCCCAATATCCTTTGGTAGTCTTCAGATTTCATGATGCCTTGCACACAGTCAAGGCATCCAGAGCCAGAGGCAGCAAAACATCCCCAAAACATCTTTGAACCTCCACCATGTTTGACTGTAGGTACTGAGTTCTTTTCTTCGTAGGCCTCATTCCGTTTTCTGTAAACAGTAGAATGATGAGCTTTACCAAAAAGTTCTACCTTGGTCTCGTCTGTCCACAAGACGTTTGTCCAGAAAGATTTTGGCTTCTCAAGTACATTTTGGCAAACTCCAGTCTGGCTTTTTTATGTTTCTAGGTCAGCAGTGGGGTCCTCCTGGCTCTCCTGCTATAGCGTTTCATTTCGTTCAGATGTTGACGGATAGTTCAAGCTGACACTGTTGCACCCTGAGTCAGCAGAACAGCTTGAATATGTTTTGAAGTTGATTGGGGTTGTTTATCCACCATTCGGACTATCCTTCGTTGCAGTCCTTTATCAATTTTTCTCTTCTGTCCACGTCCAGGGAGATTAGCTACAGTGCCATGTGTTGTGAACTTCTTGATTATGTTGCGCACAGTGGACAAAGGAACATGAAGATCTCTGGAGATGGACTTGTAGCCTTGAGATTGTTGATATTTTTCCACAATTTTTGTTCTCAAGTCCTCAGACAATCCTCTGCTCTTCTTTCTGTTCTCCATGCTTAGTGTGACACACTCACACACACAACAGAAAGGTTGAGTCTACTTGTCTCCATTTTAACTGGCTTCAGGTGTGACTGCTATATTGCCAGCACCTGTTTTTTGCCACAGGTGAGTTCAAATGCTTGAAATAAAACGATTTACCCACAATTCAGCAAGCAGTTCATGTGGTTTAGGAAAGGCAAGGACTACAAGCAAGAAAGAAGATTCCAACTTTTGGTCTCAATGGTCCATATAACTATCTGGTGCAAAAAGCAGCAGCAGAAGAAGAAGAAGAAGGCCATGTTACCATTTTATATTCTTATCTCTTAGAATAAAAGGCAACCAATTGTTCCAGGATCTAAGATTACAACTGGGAATATGAAAGGGACACACAGTCCAAGATTTAAGCATTATTCAGAGCTTTATAAGCCATTAAAAGCAATTTAAAATGTATCCTAAATGACACAGGTGACCAATGTAATGTTGACAAGCCCAGAGAGATGGGCTCAGATTTCCTTTTGCCAATTAAGATTCTTGCAGCTGAACTGCCTACCAGCGGTTGAGGTCTTTCTTAGGGGGTCCTGTTAGGAGTGCATTACATGAATGTAGTCGACTAATATCAAAAGCATGACATCGCTTGTCAACACCAAAGGATGTTATAAGAGGAAGATCCTACCAGACCAGTCGTTGAGATATTGTTGAATAGGCAACTACAATAGTTGACATAAGCACAGCATACGATAGAATTGACTTAAACTTCCAAAAAGCCTTCGACTCAGTTGCCCCACACGGAAGATTACTTCTAAAATCAGAAGCCATAGGCGTCAGAGGTAACCTACAAAACTGGACCTCAAGTTTGTTAACCCACAGGAGACAAAGAGTACAGAGAAAAGGAGGATGGAGTCAGATCCCTACTGTAGTCCCTCAGGGGGTCAGTCCTTGAACCATTACTATTTCTGATATACCTTAATGATGCACATTTCAATTTTGCTAATAAACTTGTGAAATATGCAGATGACCCTAAAATTTGAGTAATGGCAATCACTGAAGAAGCAGAAAAATCAATCCAGAAAGATCTGGACAACCTTCAGAACCAGGCGAACACTTGGAAAATGGAGATCAACGTAGAAAAGTGCAAAGTGCTACATGTGGGCAAAAGGAACGTCAATTATAAATACAAGATGGGAGACATTGAGCAACAGGAAGTCACCTCAGATAATCATTTAGGGCAGGGGTGTCGAACTCCGGTCCTGGAGGGCTGCAATGGCTGCAGGTTTTCATTCAAACCAACTTCTTACTTACTGACCAGTTTTTGCTGCTAATTAATTTCTTGTGCTTTAATCTTAATTAACTTGACTCAGGCCCCTTAGTTGTCTCTTTTTCCTTAACTAGCAGCCAAACAATAATGAGACACAAAGCGAGCCACCACATGACCAGCTAACCACATTATCTGAACATGAAGAAAGGTGAAGGTTGATCTCTCAGGTCACCAAAACATTGTGACTGTGTTCTTAGAAGAAAACAAGAAAATCAACAGTTTTGGAAATGTCTGCTGTAGCAGAATGAGAGCAGAATTAAATAACGGGTTTAATTAACAGCACAAATTGGCTTCTCATTATGGAATTGGTTGGAGTGAAATTGGAGTTTGAAGCTCCAGTTTAGCTGCTCATCTGCCAGCTTGTTACACGTCTCATTTCTGTTTGGCTGCCATTTAATGAAAAAACAAATAAATTGAATCCATAAAAACAGGGGTATTAGAATGAAGGGCAAGGGAGTTAATTAGCAGTGAAAACTGGTCAATCGTTAGAATGAAGACCTGCAGCCAGTGTGGCTCTCCAGGCCAGGAGTTCGACACCCGTGATTTAGGGGTTTATGTTGACACAGCGTTCTCATTGTCTAAGCCGTGAGCAGAAGTGATTAAATAGGCTGTCACACACATGTAATTGAGTAATTGTAATTCTACACCAGACCAGAAGCAGTAGAGTGTGCTGACTGTCTCTCTCAGTTCCTTGCAGAACATTCTCAGGAAATCCTACTGGGTCCTGGCGCCTGTGATGACGTCACTTCTGGTTCTGACGCTTTTGATGATGTCACTTCCGGTCTTGAAGACATCACTTCCAGCTCTGGCATCAATGACGTCACTTCCTCCACTGACCTTTAAAGCCACCATCTTACCTCCACCTTGTCAGTTGTTTTATGGACTTAGTATCGTGAACATCTTTTACAGCCAGGGATATTATACGGGTGGCTGCGCCAAACCTTTGTGATGTCTCTTGGTCATTTCTCTGACAAGGCCAATGAAATGTTAGATTGTATCGTAAGAATTATTGAATATAAATCGAGGGGCTTGATTACTCAGATTATAAAATGCACCGGTGAGACCACATCTGGAGTATCGTGTGCAGATACAAGAAAGACATAGCAGCACTTGAAGCCGTGCAGAGGAGAGAAACTGAATGCTTAAGGACTTAAGGACGTGTCCTACTGCGAAAGACTCAGAGAATGAAACCTGCGTGGGGGACCTAATCCAGGTCTTCGATATTCTACAAGACTTTGATAAAGTAAATCCAGCAGAACTCTTTCAATAGGACGGTGAATAGATTGTAGTTGAGCCCACCAGTGGAAATTTAAGGGGATGCGCAGTTAGGACTGAAGCCATCAAGCACTACTTTACACTGTCGTCATGTCTGAGTAAGAACAAAGTTGAAAGAAATGTTGGGATGCCAGCAGGGTCTCCCCTTTTTAATTCAAAACGTAAATGAAAATTAGGCAGGATGCACATGATAGCGCAGGCGAGAGTCGCGAGAGTGACAGAAGGTTATAGCCGCCCTGGCTGTAACTGATTAACTCAGATCGGAGGGTCTGGTTTAAGGAGGAGGTCCGGCTTTTGCTCAACTCCAATGAGACACCTCCTTCCAGGAACAACACGGCTTTATAGGGCAGAAGGAGCAGAGTCAGTTGCCCTCACTGGGCATCTTGTCAGCACTGTGGAGGAAGAAGAAGATGATACTGTTAGGGACAGCGCCCCTTCATGTCCTGGAGTGGTATTACATACCTCTGACGCACTTGCTTGACAACTCAAAGAGTTGTGTGAGTCTGAGACAAACTGCTGAGCCATGGAGTTGAAGTAGAAACGTTGACAACCTTCAGGAAGGTTCTAGAAATGAAGAATTGGGGACAACCTGTCTGTTAGCTAAACAAACAAGCTTGATGGACTGAATGGTCTCCACTCACTTGTTGAGTTTCTTCTGTTCAGACCGGAATACAGTACTCACCGTGGGCTTCTGCTTGAAGATGCCAGACACGTCAAGTTAACCTTTGCCGCCTTTGTAGTTTTTTTTTTTTTTATTTCTTTCGGAGCAGAGCTTGAATTCATTTCCATGCCATATGCTCAGCCTATTAAAATGAATGAAATTGTAATGGGAAAAAGTTTAATGTGCAGGACGAAAAATATCATTTCACACTGAGTGACCTGGTAGACACCAAGGTTAATCTGCTGAGATAGGATTTATTGTGGTGAGGTGTCTGCGCCCCTTCCGCGCCCACAACTGCATATTTTGTTTCTGAAATGTAAATAGCATTATGGAGGGATGCTCACCGAGTGTTGAACATTTCTGTCGAGCCGGATTTTAAGCCTTGGAGAAAATATCCTGACAGTTGTGCTGACTAAAGCAGCTCCACGCATCATGTGGTGCGCTGACTTTGTGAATATTTCAGAAAGTGTCACCGAGGAGAGATGAGCTGTCAGGCTGAAGTATTTAAAGGCTTTTAACTCCGAGCCGTGATATACGCAGCCTAGTTGCTGCCGTGTCTTTTGTGTCGACACTAAGCGATAACAGGGTGAGGCGCTTTATAAGATGGAGAGAACTCCTTGGGCTAGAGAATCACGTTTCATTTTTAGGAAGATCCCATCTGTCTTCATAAGCTGTCATTGCCGGTTATGTAACCAGTGCAATGGCCGGAGGAGAACAAACAGGTGGAAGGCCAAGTTGGCCATTTGGAAGGGCTGATAAACAACAAGTGAGAAAAGCGAAGCTGTGATCAGTGAGAATACGTGTGTGTGAACAAGAGGAAGGTCAGTGGAATGGTGAGGATGCAGGGAGTAGAGTTGGCGAAGGTGGAGGAGCTGAAATACTTGGAATCAACAGTAAAGAGTAACGGGGATTGTGGAACAGAAGTGAAAAAGAGAGTGAAGGCAGCGCAGAGTAGAGTGATTGGTGACAGACGAGTATCAGCAAGAGTGAAAGGGAAGGTCTACAGGACGGTAGTGAGACCAACTATGGTATATGGGTGGGAGACATTGGCACTGACCAGAAAGCAGGAGACGGAGCTGGAAGTAGAAGAGTTAATGATGCTAAGATTTTCATTGAGTGTGATGAGGACGTGTAGGATTAGAAATGAGGACATTAGAGGGTCGGCTCAGGTTGGATGGTTTGCAGACAAAGTCAGAGAGGTGAGATTGCTTTGGTTTGAAGAGTTGCTGGGTATATTGGGAGAAGAATACTGAAGATAGAGCTGCCTGGCAAGAGGAGAGGAGGAATGTCTAAGAGAAGGTTTATGGATGTGGTGAGAGAGGACATGCAGGTGATGGGTGTGACCGAGCAAGATGACGATGACAGGAAGATATGGAACAAGATGATCTGCTGTGGCAACCCCTAACGGGAGCAGCCGAAAGAAAAAGAAGTCCTGTTAGAGGATACGTTTCTTTCTGTAATTAAGATGTTGATTTCTACCACAAGACAAAGAGTACAGAGAAGAGGAGAATGGAGTGATGTCTTCAGTGGAGATCTCAAGGGTCTGACCTCTGACCCGTTACTTTTTCTTTTTCCTGTAACCGTCCAAAAATTTGATGAATCTCAACAATTTAGGCCTTCCTGACTTTCTCGTATACAAAGTATAGGGAAAGTATTGGATTCCTCCAAAAATTCCATTTCGAGATTTTGATGAATCTTGATGGTTTAGACCTCCCTGAGTATGAAAATGCCATTTTTGGAATTCTGTCTGTGCGTCTGTGTGTGTGTCTGTGTGTGTGTATTTAAACACGATAACTTGAGTACGCTTTTACTTCGGTCAACCAAATTTAGCATATAAGTATTAGGTGCAAAACGCAGATTTCTATCAACTTTTGGGCCATTTCTGTTAACCAGAAGTGGTGGATAGCACTTTGAGTACTGAGAAAAGTGCTATATAAATGTAATGAATTATTATTATTATTATTACTTTACCTTTTATTCATACAACTGCAAAGTACGATTTATTCAACTTTACTTTTATAATGATTGTTCAATATATTATTTATTTGATTTGATTTGTTGTTGATGGTTCTTTAATGTATATAATATTAAAATATAATCATTGCCTTGCGATTTACTCCTCAAATATCCATCCCCATATCTCAGTATACGAGAAATTCTGGGGGAGACCACTCCCATCCATCCATCCATTCTCTTCCGCTTATCCGAGGTCGGGTCGCGGGGGCAGCAGCTTGAGCAGAGATGCCCAGACTTCCCTCTCCCCGGCCACTTCTTCTAGCTCTTCCGGGAAAATCCCGAGGCGTTCCCAGGCCAGCCGGGAGACATAGTCCCTCCGGCGTGTCCTGGGTCTTCCCCGGGGCCTCCTCCCGGATGGACGTGTCCGGAACACCTCACCAGGGAGGCGTCCAGGAGGCATCCTGATCAGATGCCCAAGCCACCTCATCTGACTCCTCTCGATGCGGAGGAGCAGCGGCTCTACTCTGAGCTTCTCACCCTATCTTTAAGGGAGAGCCCAGACACCCTGCAGAGGAAACTCATTTCAGCCGCTTGTATTCGTGATCTCGTTCTTTCGGTCACTACCCATAGAGAGACCACTCCCGATTTTTAATATTATTGACATCAATTCTGGTATAGGGTGGCACGGTGGCGCAGTGGGTAATGCTGCTGCCTCGCAGTTAGGAGACCCGTCTGGGTTCACTTCCCGAGTCCTCCCTGCGTGGAGTTTGCATGCTCTCCTCGTGTTTGCGTGGGTTTCCTCCCACAGTCCAAAGACATGCAGGTGAGGTGCATTGGCGATTCTAAATTGTCCCTAGTGTGTGCTTGGTGTGTGCCCTGTGGTCGGCTGGCGCCCTGCCCGTGGTTTGTTTCCTGCCTTGTGCCCTGTGTTGGCTGGGATTGGCTCCTGCAGACCCCCGTGACCATGTAGTTAGGATATAGTGGGATGGATGGATGGATTCTGGTATAGTTAGTAAACTTGTCAAATTCCCAGGTGACACTAAAATTGGAGGGATGACAAACACTGAGGAGGCCGCAAAAAGAATTCAGAAAGACCAGGACGAGCTTCAGAACTGGGTGAACACCTGGAAAATGGAGCTAAATGTAGAAAAGTGCTTCACGTGGACAAAAGGAACATCAGTTATAAATACAAGATGGGAGAGAAGAGACCTCTGACAAGGATTTAAGGGTTTATGTTGACACAACATTTTCATTGACTGAGCAATGTACAGAAGCAATTAAAAAGGTAAAAAAAATGTTAGTTTAAACCATGAAAACTGTTGAATTTAAATCAAGGGATGTTATGCTGAGATTATATAATGTAAATTAAGTATTAATGTAAATGAATGTATCATATGAATTGTTGAATATAAATTCGAGGGGCTTGATTGCTCAGACTATAAAAGTGAGGCCACATCTGAAGTCTCGTGTGCAGTTCGGGTCACCACAGTACAAGAACGACAAAGCTGTGCAGAAGAGAGCAACAAAGTGCATCCCAGAGCTCGAGGACATGTCCATGTTAAATATTTCAGTTTTTTGTTTAAAGAAAAATCCTAAAATGCAGATTTTGTTTTGTCATGATGGGGTGTTGAGTGCTGCTTGATGAAGGAAAAAAATGAACTTAGATGATTTTAATAGAAGGCTGCAACAAAGCAAAATGTGAAACATTTGAAGGATCTGAATTTTTTCAGAATCACATAAATAGATGTACTAAATGTTCTTTAAATATGACAAAAATGACAGAATTATAATAAAAACATGAAAAAATATATTTCAGAATAGTATTTCCCAACCTTTGTGCTACCACAACCCAGTTTCTCACAGGCTTGCGTGTTTGTAATGCCCCTCTTTGGGGGGTTGTTCCACCATCATGAATGCAGCGTGATCGTCTGAGTGGGGGGATCCCATCGTCCAAGCATGGTGGGGGGTGGCTTCCTGCATGAATGAAGCAAACACGATCATCGATGCTTTTCCTTGTCAGAGCGGGGTTGGGTTGAGGGGGTCGTCCATGATCGGTGGTGATCCAGATGTGGTGTTGCCACTGTCAACGATTATCAGATTTGGAGTTTGGTGCAGGGTCGGCCATGGCCCACCAGTGGGTTGTGAATCCCAGTTTGAGAAAATCTGATTTAGAATTAACCAAAAACCACAATAAAGTGGAGAGAAAACACCGACCTGGCGACAAACCCTGGGTGTGTTGTAACATTTACAGAGTACGGATGGCATTTAAGACCCCACACTCCAAAATGACTGCCATGATAACACGCTTCAGTCCATTGATTAAATTAATGAATATAAAATCCCTTGAGTTAGACATGCAGACGCCACGTCCAAGTCTAGTGTTTCGTGTGAAGCTCATGAGGTGCTTACCTTGATAGATACAGTAATCACTAATTTCTCATTTCAGCTCCGGGCGCCGAGTCCAGGTGGGTATGGGAAATTTATTACACAGGGTGACACATGCTGTTTGCATAACATGCGTGTTTGTGGTTAATTTAAATGAGCATTTATGTTCTGCTATATTAAAAACCCTTCATCCATAGCCAGGCGGAATTATGGCCAAAAAGCAAGAGCAGAGTTAAAGAAAATTCCCATTAATTAGACTTTGATGCAAACTATGGAACTAGTAGGGAAATACAAATAAACGAAAAGGATTTGGTGACAGTTCACTCCACAGCCCTCAAAAGGTGGTACATTGTTTGTGACTATGGATGTGGTGCAGCTGGTGGGCCACAGTCACACCTAAGCAGTCTGTCTCCAGCCGGAGGGGAGAGTGTGTCCTGGGTTCAGTTAGGATGGTCCTGACATCAGACGAACATTAGAACAATCAAGATGAGAACAGGCCATTCAGCCCAACAAAGCTCGCCAGTCCCGTCCACTTAATTCTTCTCAAATAACATCATGTAAGGGTCTGATGGTCCCTAAAGTCTTCTTGTCCACTACACGGTGTGGTCAGTTATTCCAAGTGTCTGCGGTTCTCTGTGTACAAAAAAAATCTTTTGTAATGTTTGAGTGAAATTTACCTTTAAGAAGTTTCCAACTGTGTCCCTGTGTTCTTGTGGAACTCGTTTTAAAGTCACAGTCTCAATCTACTGGACTAATTCCCATCATAACTTTAAACACTTCACTTATGTCTAATTTTAATCTCCATTTGCTTAAATGGAAAAGGCTCAGCTCTTTGAATCTTTCCTCATAACTCATCCCCTGTAGCCCTGGAGTCAGCCTTGTTGCTCTTCTCTGGACCTTTTTCTTATGCTGCTATGTCCTTCTTGTAGCCTGGAGACCAAACCTGCACCCAGTACTGCAGATGAGGCCTCACCTGTGTGTTATAAAGGTTGAGCAGAACCACCTGTGTGTTGTACGCCACATACCAAGGCGCTATATAACCTAACATACTGTTTGCCTTCTTAATGGCTTCTGAACACTGTCTGGCAGCTGGTGGTGATGAGTCCACGATGACTCCTAAATTCTTCTCATAAGGTGGACTTTTGATTTTCAAACCTCACGTTATGTATTATAAGAGATGACCAGATGCCCCTGAGTTGGCCGGATGGGGGAAGACAGCTTTTGTAGGACACTGCTTCCCCAAAGCACCAGATGGCAGCTTCCTGGGACCACGGCATTGCCCTGGATTCCCCCAGGGCACTATGGGACATGGTGTCCAGCAATGCAGGCCTGCTGGGTACTGTGGGTGCCGCTAAGGGACACTGTGGGAAATTGGTGGGAGACAAAGTTCTCACCTAGCCCGGAAGTACTAGTGAATCATGAGGACAAAATCCTCAAAGTACTTCTGGGTTGATTAAAGAACTCTAATTCTGCGTCTGACCCGGAAGTGCTGGCAGGTCACATGAACGGAAGAGCAGAAGCACTTCCTGGTCAAGTACTACTACGGAACACCCAGCAGTCCAGTCAGAGTCGAGAGGAGGTGGTCAACACTTGCTAGGAGGTGTGGAGGAGGAAACGGAAATATATATATATATAGAGAGAGTGAGAAGATTTGTGTTTTGTGCCTGTTTATCTGTGGCTGGGGCGCTTGGAGGGCACTGTACAAGAAGGGAAGAAAATAAAAATACTTCTTGGTGCTTTTACCCAGTGTCCTGTGTGTCTGTCTGTTGGGATTAAGGGGCAAGTGCCACCTAGCGTTCACAGTATTTAAACCACACATTTCATTACTTCCTACATGTAATCCTTTACAATTACTGACATTAAATTTCATCATCCACACATCTGCCCAAGACTGTGATGTCCAAGTCCCTCTGTGATGATTCTGTGCATTCTTCATTATCTGCCAATCCACCTAACTTGGTATCGTCTGCAGACTTAGCCAGCCTGTTCTTTATATTCCTATCCAAATCATTTATATATTAAATGTAGCAGTGACACCAACACTGACCCCTGCTGGACACCACTCTGAACATCAGCCAATTTTCATGAGGTTCCTCACACCATCACCCTCTGCTTTCTGGGTCTGAGCCAATTCTTTACCTAGCTTCACCCAACTACCACCTCTTCTCTTCTCCCATCTATTGAATTACATCAAAACGGAACAGGTGGGTAATTCAAAATAATGCATATATTAACTTAATAATGCATATCTTTATATATAATACACTACCGTGGCTGTTCGTTTGTCTGTCCAGGATTTTAAGTCACCTATAGTTCACAAATCATTTACAATACAATACAATACAATACAGTTTATTTTTGTATAGCCCAAAATCACACAGGCGCAATGGGCTTTAACAGGCCCTGCCTCTTGAAATTTGAACTAATGACCTGAAAATTGGTACTCATATACTACGTGACGTCTATTATCCGCTTTCAGGGTGATGATTGACCTCCAAGGTTATTCCTCTCTTTATTTTAATTTTATTTTATTGTAGAATCAGCTATCAAGCAGGGCAGCTGTGCAGTACAAGCGTATGGGCGCCGTTCTCATTCCCTACCACCTTTGCCGTCACTTCCCCTACCTCTTTATATCTTAAATCATTCTTGAGGCTGATTGAAGACTTAAGTGCCAGTTTAAGTGAAAAATGAAAGAAAACGTACTAAGTAATTGCAACACAAACACTGACTTAATCAGTTTTAACGTGAAAAGATGCCGACGAAAGAAGAGAAGAAGTGGGCCGCTAGGGTGAAGAAAAGAAGAGCTGCTCAGGAAGTAGCAAGCGCATCAACCTCTGAGCAAATGAATGATAAACGTACAGAGAAAGAGGAGGAAAACTAGGAATGCTCAAGTCAAGTGTATTCACTGCACATTATCGTGCAGTGCGCGGTTACTGGTATTAATATATCAATAATGCATATTGTAAGGTATCTAAACTCTTTTGGGACTCCCCCCAATGGGACGACACCCCGAGGAGAGTCCCGAACCGTGATCGCTGTGTCTGTGGAAGACAACCTATCAATTGCCAGGGTAGCCGCAGGCTTGTAGCAAAAGCAAATCCGAGCCGATTGCGTACGCGCTATAAGTGCCTGTCGTCGATGCCAGGAACATTATAACTGTAGGGAACAGTATTACATGACCACTAACATGGCCACCACCCTGCCTGATTGCTGTGTCTGGGTATAGGAGAGTGGTAGATCCTGCTACAATAAATAACCCTGCTGTTCCTGTTCCAAGCTGAATAAAAGCTGGTTTTGCTAAAGTACTGAGACTCAGCCTCGAGTATTGGGGCGCAAGACAGGGACTCACACGACACAATATAATAACAAGATTTCCAATTGGGCCTAAAATATAAGCCAAGTAAAAAACAAATATGACAATAATATCAATACAATCTGGATAACAATCCGTTTATTTTGCTTAGGCCACCAGGTGGCTCTCTGTCTTAGTATGTTGACATGGTCTGCCATGGCCCTTGGAATGGAAAGGTAGAAACATGCAGCATGGCTACCACATTGAGCAGCAGACGCAGATTCTTTGACAGTCTAAATTTATGTTAGTGTAGCGTCCTTGACCTACCTTCCAGACCAATCAGACATCATAGACTCCACTGGTTCACTCCGGTCCTGTTTAGGCCCCCATTCCAACGTCACTCCCGTCTCCCAGTTATGACCTCATTTCCACTAATACTTCCCTCTGGTTGCCATTTTCTATAAATAGTCACCTTCAGCTTCTGGTTGACATCAAATGTTATGGTTTTGATCACCTTTTTTTGCTCATCTTTGTGCAAGATCGCCAGACATTATAAGGGGACAATTCCCCAAATCTTTTTTGAGTCTCTTCTCCTTTCAATTTCCTACAATGTGTAAAGAATGTGTAAAGAACTAATAAACTAAAAAGACTACTATAAACTAATCATTAGTACACGTTCTCTGCGGTGGGTTGCCACCCTGCCCGGGGTTTGATCCTGCCTTGTGCCCTATGTTGGCTGGGATTGGCTCCAGCAGACCCCCGTGACCCTGTGTTTGGATTCAGCGGGTTGGAAAATGGATGGATGGATAGTACACATTCTACACTTCACGTCAACATTATGTCCTTCTTATAACATGAAAAAATGTTCTGTTTCAGCTGGTCGTACAACTCTCTCATGCCATCCTGCATTTACACAGATTGCTGTAGACACAGAATGCACATGAAATGTATATATTTCAAATAACAACATATCATTTAGCTATGCAATTCCCTACAACTCATTGCCAGATTAAAACCTCAACACTTGAGTTGAGAAATTTTTGCCGCGTACTGATTTTAGCTGGCTGAATGGAGGCTGGGGGAGTGCAGGCTGAGCGCTGAACACATTTGCAGAACAAAAGTGCTTATCGGGAACAATTGGCGCAGTGATAAGGAGCGGTGAGGAAAATTAATGTGGTCTGGGATAACAAAAATTTTTGCAGGTTTCAGGGATTCTAGTATTAACACTATGTCAAATGTCCATCGGCATCGATAAAACGCTATGCCATTTGAACAGGAGTTGTCATTTGAACGTGTTTTTTTTTCTTTGATCTTGCCTGTACTCCGTGTTATGGTGCATGCTAAAGAAAATGCAGGCAGACTTCTTATTTTTGGGCACATACACCATTAGCACACTGCTGTCAGATCTAAACACTAGTGTGGTGAATTACTCACGTACTGAAGTGACTTTAGCTGCAGGTGGAAGTCCCATTTTACTTTATGGTGCCAAGCAGAGTGCAGCAGTCTATTAGACAGCGAAAGTAACGTGAAGAAGCTGTCTGTTGCTACGGTCCTGCCTTTAGCCAGTCTGATAACGATCACGGGACATCGTATCTTTGATTGCCGGTACAACAAACAGTTCTGAGCAGGCATTGATGAAGCAAAATCGTCGGGGCAGAAGACGCACCAAAGGTCTTCACCTGAAAAGAAGGCTCTAGGAGTCAGAGGATAGGCAAACAGAGTAATTAGCTTTATTGCAATAAAACAATAACGCAGACTCAACCAAATTAGGCCAAATCGAGGTGATTCCCGAACAAGTCAAAAATCACAGTTTATATAACCATTTCTTATCATCCTGACCTCGCTCAAGACAGCTGCATTCGCTGCTTATTCTGACTGCTGGCCTGTCAAATTGTTAGGGGAACCACCAGTATTTTTTATTTTCTGTTATTCGCCTTCACCTTGTGCTTCACTTATGTTTAGGTCGGTCTTGAGCTTGCAGGTGTTTCCCCTCTTCCGTTCTTGGGTTGTCTTTGGCTATCATTCTCCCCCTTCCTTGTTCCTCAAGCTGATAAGACATTGGTGGCGCTAGCTAAGCATTAATTAAAAAAGAAATATGGCATGTGGCTTTATTTAACCATTTGCTTAGTATGCCTGACTTGCATTAATACTTGCACTAAGGTTAATGTTTATACGTTTTCTATACCTATTTATGTTAATACATAAATATACTAATTCTTTATTTTCCATAGCATCAGCCACAGCACTGCTCTTGTGAAAAGAATGGAGACAAATGGCATCAACTCAGAGAGGGAGAAGCAAGTTCATCGTACCACGTGAACGTCACCGAGAGAATAAAACTGAATAATAAAAAAACAAGCGATAACTTTTACAAGTAGCCAAAATTCACAGCGGGTGTTACAGACTCAAATCAATGTTTTTATTATATTGTAGAAATAATAATAATAATAATAATAATAGCAGCTCACTACTCAAAACACAGAGCACCCGGTCTCAAACCCGGGACCTTCGGGTTATAAGGCAGCAGTTCTTACCTCTGCACCACCCAAGAACACGTATCACATTTCTGTCGATTGACATTTGAGCTTGAGTTTTTAACTCAGTGACAGCCACATGTAAATTGAATGATTTTTTTTCTTTAGTTATATTCTTGAATAAAAGCGCACATGTTTATATGATATTTGGACTAAAGTCTTCACACATCATACACTTCTCATCATTATTAGTATACCATGGAAAAAAGTTTCTGCTTTAGGTATGTGTTCAGCATTTCTTGCATTTCTCACATTTCCTTTCATCCTACACTTACCCAGATCTTTGTAGACACGGAACGCACATGAAGTGCATGTGTTCCAAATAACGTTATACTGTGTTATTTACCCTCTACAACTCCAGGCACCTCACACGCAGATAAGGAGCCTTCAGCTGGGAGAACTTTTTGCCTGAGCTGAGCTCCGTCAAGGGAGGGGATGGGATAGCATTCTGCTCGCTGCTTGTGCTGATCAATGCAATTACAAAACAAAAGATGCTGATGGAGAGGTGCGAAGGGATTTAAGGTGGGCCTGGATTACAAGTTTTTTCATAGGCTTCAGGGATTCTAGTGTTAAATGCCTTCACTGGACGGCTTCTCGGTACTGTGGAGAGAAAAGGTTAGTGGCATCTCCCCCTCTCTTCTCGGCAGGTTATTATTACATCCCTCGACTGAGCCTGTGAGGAGGTCACTCATGTGTGACACTATACTGAAACAAATGAACCCAATGGATACCTTAGGGTATAAAATCCCCCAACAGAAATAAATGATATTTCCTGACAAACACGTATTGTGAAAAATATGAATTACAAATGTATGACATGAGTTGCTTTGAATAGAGATAGGTTGGGAGCAGGAACTGATAGCTCGTTGCCCTTCCCACCACATGACGAACCAACCTGGATTGGGACCCGAGTGCAGTGGCGGACTCCTCAGCACCACACTGGAACAGTGTGAGGTTTGTTTTACGGTGGCTGGAGTGCCAATCCTGCCACTGACCCCCAAGTTTTCCCTGTAAGTTGGAGGACCTGCTTGCAGGGCTGGATGCAGATTCACGTCATACCCTGGACGAAACAATTACAGTTAAGAGCCTTGCTCAGGGGCCCAACGGAAAATAATCATATGTAGGGAGTTCATAAATAGATAGTTGTATGTTTTCCACAGACTAAATAATAAAAGAGAATTCCATTTTCTTAAATAAATTCTATCTACACCTATAACAAAAGAAAAAAAAAGTCAACCCACAAAGAGTTAAACCCAGACAGGAATCTAGCCACACTTGTCGGGCCTCTCATATTGACATTTGCAAGATAAAACCCATCAGGAGAGCGCTGATCTATCATCTAGCTCTGTCTGGATTCTCTAATAATAAGTGGCTGCAGGATAAGAAGGCATCAGAAAGTATTAGTTTCCGAAAATCCTTCACCATGGAGCTGGCATCTCTCTTCAGGGCCCTCTGACAAGATATTAAATCTGAAAGGGAGGCCGCTGAGACACTGGCGTTGGCTCATTTCTTTAATACAGAAGGAGTCTGACACGCCAACTCTGGACCTGGGCACCAGCAAACATCTGCCCAAGGGCTTCTAATTTTACAGGGATTATGTACTTAGTGTGTGGCATACCCAGTGGTAATCAGAGGGTCCCATTAGTGCTCCAGTTTTGAGTGAACAATGAAGTTTTATTCTGGTATTATAGAATACATAAGAAATTAGCAAAGGAAAATGCTATCAGTAAGGATGTGCATATCTTAAACTGTTCTTTTGTTCTTAAAAATTAAGATGGGTTCTAAATATGAAGGGTACAGATAAATTGCATTTAATGCATTTAATAATAATAATAATATAATAATAATAACATTTTATTTATATAGCATCTTTCTTATTTATTTCTGGTGGAACTGGCTACTGCAATGTTCTATTCACATGCTGTTTAAACCAATCTATATGTCACTGTCATTTAATTCAAAATGCTGGTCAAATAAGTAGTCTGGCCACATAACCCCTGCCTTGGAGTCATTACACTGGCTTCCAGTAAAGCTGAGAGAAAAATTCTCCTTCTTATAAGTGGCCAGTGCTCTACTTACTTATATGAAATTATCATTACTTATTATTCTGTCAAAAGTTCTTGAGCGTGTTGTAGCTTCCCAACTCACCAGCTACTTAACTTCTAATAATTTGATGGAACCCTTTCAGTCTGGTTTCAGGGCGCGGCACAGCTGTGAAACTGCTCTGCTACGGGTAACCAATGATTTGCTTATGGCAGCAGACTCTGCACAAACCAGCATATTAATTCTATTAGACCTCAGTGCAGCATTTGACACTCGGGTCAGACATGACATCCTACTGTCCAGAATGGAGAACATGCTGGGTATCTCTGGCACTGCCCTCCAGTGGTTCAAGTCTTACCTGACTGATAGACAAGAGTTTGTCAGTCTTGGCAACAGCAGATCCACCTCAGCGCCAGTCACATAAGGAGTTCCTCAGAGCTCTGTCCTCGGTCCTCTGCTTTTCTGTATTTATATGCTTCCCCTTGGCCATATTATTCGTAGCTATGGACTGGGTTATCATTTTTATGCAGATGATACTCAACTCTATTTCAATGTTAAAAGTGGAACTTCATCAGAGCTTTCTCAGCTCCAACTTGCCTCAGTGAAATTAAAACCTGGATGGAGCAGAACTCTTTAAAATTAAATTTCAACAAAACTGAACTCCTTCAAATTGGGACTAAAGTGCAACTTAATAAAATGATCTCCTTCCCAGTCCATCTTGGCGGTGATCTCATCAGACCTGCCTCTGCTGCAAAGAATCTTGATGTCATTTTTAATTCCTCCCTTTTTTATTCCACCCACATAAATTACATTAAGAAACTTTGTTGCTTTCACCTCTATAACATATCACGTGTTCGCTCCTTCCTCTCCTTTTGTAATGCTGAGAAGCTTGTCCATGCTTTTATCGCATCCCGCATCGATTCTTGTAATTCCCTACTGGCAGGTGCCCCTTCTAATCTTATATCACAACTCCAGCTTATTCAAAACTCAGCTGCAAGAGTCCTTACACGGACCAGCAGCAGCGAGCACATCACACCATCCTGCTCCGTCTTCACTGGCTCCCTGTGTCTTACAGAATCAAATATAAAATACTACTAATATCCTACAAAGCCTTAAATAACATCACACCAAACTACATCAGTGACCTTCTCCATCACTATGTGCCTGCCCGCCCACTAAGGTCCTCTGATTCTGGCAATCATGTTGTACCCCACACTAATCTACACTCCATGGGTGACAGCAGGGCCTTCAGCTATATAGTGCCCAGACTCTGGAATGACCTACCAAAATTAATCAGGTCAGCTGACTTCATGAATTCTTTTAAAAAAAAACTCAAAACTCATCTGTTCAGGAAGGCTTTTAGCTCTACTTGACCTTACTACTCTTCTCTCAGTTTACCTCTCTGTCAAGATGCTCATGTAACCTGTATGTGTGTGTGTGTGCTATGCCATCAATTATGTTATCTGTTAGGCTTTTCTCTGAATTTACCATCTTACTCTTCTTTATATATTTATTTGGTATAGTACAATGCTATATACTGTATACCCTGCCGTTCTTTCTTAAACTCTGTGAAGTGCCTTGAGCATGGGAAAGGTGCTATATAAATACAATGTATTATTATTATTATTAACATTAGAATTCTTGAAGCCTACAAAAAAACTTGTAATCCCAGCCCACCTTAAATCCCTTGGCACCTCTCCATCAGCGTCTTTTGTTTTGTAAATGGGTCGATCAGCACAAGCAGCAAGCAGCCTGCTGTGCCATCCCCTCCCCTCTGATTGGCACCATAAAGTAAAATGGGACTTCCACTTGCAGCTAAAGTAACTTCAGTACACGAGCCATTTGCCATGCTAGTGTTTGGAATTGACAGAGCCATGCTGACACCGTATGTGCCCAAAATTTACACTGGGTGTTACAGACTCAAATCAAATGTGTGGTTTTATTAAATTGTAGAAATAATAATAATAATAATAATGGAAGCTTAGTACTCAAAAAACAGATCGCTCAGTTTATAATCTGAGACCTTTGGGTTATAAGGCAGCAGTTCGTACCTGTACACCATTCAATAATATGTGCAAAGTCCCTGACGATTGACATTTGAGCTTGAGTTTTTAACTCATTGACAGCTACATATAAATCAAATGTTTTTTTTTCCATTGGTTATATTCTTGAATAAAAGCGCACGTTTATTTGATATATTTACTAAAGTCTTCACACATTATACACTTCACGTCATTATTAGTATAACATGGAAAAAGTTTCTGCTATAGCTATGTGTTCAACATTTCTTGCCTCGCATTTCCTTTCATCCTACATTTACACAGATCTTTGTAGACATGGAACACGCATGAAATGCATGTATTCCAGATAATGATATACTGTATTATTTACCCTGTACAACTCCAGGCACCTCACACGCAGATAAGGATCCTTGGCTTGAGCTGGGAGAGGTGAGCTATGTCAAGGTGAGTGATGAGATAGCAGGCTGCTTGCTGCTTGTGCTGATCGACATATTTACAAAACAAAAGACGCTGATGGAGAGGTGCGAAGGGATTTAAGGTGGGCTGGGATTATGAGTTTTTTCGTAGGCTTCATTAATTCTAGTGTTAATCAGAATGCACATTGGCATCTCAACATGCTGTCCTGCTAATATTCCAAGTATAAGTGGAACAAAAGTGGAGGTTGAACTTTTAGTTAGAGGCCAGCAAAACTGGTGTTCTGTCATGGTAGCGTCCTAAGGTGATGCTGTTTTCTCTTTCAGACTCCTTACTGAGTAGACCTGCACAGAATGCCCCAAACCCCATCTATGGCCCTTGAATATTTACGTTTACCACCCTGGCCATTGTCAGGGCTTAGCTTCATTATAGTTCATACTATACTTCATTATACTTCTCCCTTTCATCTGAAGCCCCAGGTAATTAGAGTATTACAACTTGCACAAGATAAACTTACACTTTTAATTCACGCTGTGACAAAGTAAAACACAAATAGAAAGGTCAAGAGTTGGGGGAATGCCCCGTATTATGTAGGTGGATCCAGTGCACTGAAGTCATGGTCAAAATTGCATAAAATAGACATTTGACAAAACAGAGTAGCTTCTGGGTACTTTTATGGGTACATAGCAGGAAATACAAATAAAAAACAAGAAATTAAATCAAAGGTGGATGTGATGCTGATCGAAGGGGCCGGAGATGACGTCATAATCAGAGGGATAGAAATGAAGTCATCAGGAGGAGAGCGGAAGTGAAGTAATCCATGGGAGCTGGAACTGAAGTCATCTATTACATCTGGAATGGACTTTCCTACATCTTTTAGTCTTCCACTTTTCTGTCGAGGAAGGGGGAAAAGGCTTTAATACTCCATTCCAGTCCCTCGCTTTTCGTTCTTTCGCTCTTTGGCTGTCCCCTATTCGCTCATGTGTGACCATTCAAATACAATATTAACATAAGATTTCCACTTGTGCCTAAATTATAAGCCAAGTAAAAAATGAGTGCGATTATAAAATCAATACAACCTGGATAACAATCAGTTTATTTTGCTTAGGCCACCAGGTGGCTCTCTGTCTTAGTATGTTAACAGGGCTCTGATGGTCTGTCATGGCCGTTGGAATAGAATGGCAGAAATAGGCAGCATGGCTGCCACATTGAGCGGGAATTTCCAGATTCTTTGATAGCCTAAATTTATGCTAGTGTGGCATCCTTGGCGTACCTTCCAGACCAATCAGACATCGTAGTTAAGGGACATCCCTGGTTCATTCCAGTGACATTTAGGCACAACTCAGCCTCCATTTCATCTCTGGCCTTTCATTTCAGACACCTGTATTCCCTCAGGCCAGTTGGCCTTTTTATCAGGTCTTTCCTACGATCCTACCTGTCTGACCTCTGGTGAGTACAACAACTGGTTTATTTTTATGTTCTAAGTACATATTTTTATTGTAATATTAAATTTCACCATTCTCATTAAACTCATCTGTCTACCTGTATAAGAGGTGACCCTTCAGTCTCATTCCTACAATATAATAAGACACAATTTTTTGAGACTTCAGAGGTTACAGACACTCCGGCTTCCCTCAGTTGGCACAATGGGTGAATGGCCAAAGGGTTCGTAGGATCTAATGATTGGAGAAGTACACTGAGGATGCAGTGTGGACCACTTTTTGAGATTTCAGTTGCTCCATAGTCTCGGGCTTCCCTCTTTGCTTTAGTTAGGACAGTGGGAGGATGACCTCGATGTTAGTTGGATCTCACGATCAGAGAAGTGTAAGGACACAGTACAGATGATTTTTTGAGATTTTAGATGCTCCGTAGTCACAAGCTTCTGTCTTTGCTTCAGCAATAGGAGGATGGAACCAAGGCTATTTGGATCACATGATGATAGTCTTTAGCTTCCCTTGTTGCTTTGGTTAGGGTAATAGGGGCTGAGAGTGGTAGGGTTGATTAGATAATATAATAAGAATAATAAGAAGCATTGTGGGCCTTTTTTGGAGACTTTGGAGGCTCAGTAGTGTAGAACTAGGTTAGGCTTGCTCCATGCTATGGATGGGAATGCCTCCATCTTCAGCACAGCCACAGTCAGCTTCAACAACTTGGCACATCCACATAAACGAGGATAAGATTTCTTAAAGGATTTATGGGAAGAACATCGTTGTAGAAAGACGAGAGATTTCCAGGGTTGGATTGTGATGAGAGATGTGTGTAGACAGAGATCCAGATTGTCATGCACCACAACTAACCAGACCCTGGAGATTATATACTGTGGTAAATAATCAAGCCTTGACACACAGAGGTTTGGGGCAGCTTCTTGTATACTTGAGAACTGGCTGGAAAATGTGAAAACAGGTTGACATAAGTCCAAAACAGAACTGCACTGGTCAGTAAACATGGCGGATATATAGTTGGACGGCAAGAAGAGGAGGGATCTTGGGACCAGAACCAGAAATTAAGTCATTGGGCTGCGATTTCTTGGGAGGTGGAACTGGAATTGACATCTTCTGGGAAGCCAGGCGGAATTTCCTGCATATGGTCTGCAGGGAGACAAGAGAAAGGATGAATGCACTCTGCCACCCCTTGGTCTGATTGGGAATTACATTCTTTTGACTCCTGCTTTGTGCATATGTGTGACAATACCTTAAATATGTGTTTCAGGTGTGACCAAAATAAGGGGTGCCTACATGACGTTCAGTTGTATGTAAATGATCACAATGCAACCTATGTGACGTTCAAGAGCTTGATGGTCATTTACCACTTCGCTGTAACAGGAATGTGGATGAAGGATGAGACAATGGCGGTGCACCGTCCAGCACATAACATGTAGGGCAGAACACTGTGACACCAGCCACATGCCATGTTTCCCTTCCTCTTAAAAGTGAGTCCCCACTTTCATGTATGCTTGTCCTTCCACAGACGAACGTGCTTCCGTTCCACTCCTTGTAGCATGCATTCTTTAAATTCTTCCCAGGACCTCCAATGCTCAGATGGCTCTTTCAAATTAATGAATCTGTGTTCCTTTGTAGCCCCCAACTGTACGGGCTTCTGGCACCTCGTCTGTCTCTAGGTGCGCTCCTATAAGGCTGGTAATGCCACCGGCTTACCTTTCACCCAAAAAGGTAAGCACACTTTATCTCACGTGACATCACCTGTCACCGTATCTACCTGCTTTAATGTCACACCTACTGCCCAGTGTCATCATCTGGTCAGGCCCACAGGAATAAAATGATCCATTTCTAGAGGTAGAGCACCACGACTCGTAGCATTCGTCTATGTGCAAGCAGTAAAGCTCTGAAATGATGAAGAGCCATCCTGGGGCCCAAAGTGAGGCGGACAGTTTTTATGGAAATTATTTCTGGCACGTCCAGCACGCGTGGGTGATGAAATTCACTGAGCGTTTTATACCGTGTGATGCATATCAGCTCGAAGCACAGCCATGATAAACTCATCAGAGCCTGAGTGAGAAATGATTCCCGGCTTTCAGCTCAGGCCTCTTCTCTGCTTCGTTTCCTTTGAAATAGTCATCTCTTTTATCTGCTTCCCTTCATTCTATTTCATTTTTAAAAATTTTTTTTTATGAAGTGCTTACTTCTCACAGCAGCAGGTTTATCAGTGCTTGCTGCCACTGTGGCCTGCTGATGGTCACTAGTCTCGTTTGTTCACCCCGGTCCTTCTGCTCTCGTCCCAACCACCGTTAATTTATGACACAAAGTCTTCAGTCATGGAGCCATCAACTTGAATCTCCAAGATGATGCACCACCATGGGCGCCATATGTGATGAGGAGCGGAAGCCTCGTGCATAAAACTTGTTTGGAAACGTGTAAGCCATTTCTTACGGAAAGTCAAGATTTTCTTGTTTTTTTTTTTTACATTTTATTAAAATCAAATAACACTCCATACACATACAGTCATAGGAAAAAGTTTGGGAACCCCTCTTAATTCTTTGGATTTTTGTTTCTCATTGGCTGAGCTTTCAAATTAGCAGCTTCCTTTTAATATCTGACATGCCTTATGGAAACAGTAGGATTTCAGCAGTGACATTAAGTTTATTGGATTAACAGAAAATATGCATCATAACAAAATTAGACAGGTGCATAAATGTGGGCACCCCAACAGAGATATGGCATCAATACTTAGCTGAGCCTCCTTTTGCTCCTTTGAGCCTCTAGACGCTGTCCTCCTATAGCCTCTGATGAGTGTCTGGATTCTGGATGGAGGTATTGTTCACCATTCTTCATACAAAATCTCCCCAGTTCAGTTCAATTTGATGGACAACCTGCTTCAAATCATCCCATAGATTTTCGATGATATTCAAGTCAGGGGACTGTGACAGCCATTCCAGAACATTGTACTTCTCCCTCTGCATTAATGGCTTTGTAGATTTTGAACTGTGTTTTGGGTCATTGTCTTGTTGGAATATCCAAACCCTGCGTAACTTCAACTTTGTAACTGATGCTTGAACATTATCATGAAGAATTTGTTGACATTGGGTTGAATTCATGCGACCCTTGACTTTAACAAGGGCCCCAGTCCCTGAACTAGCCACACAGCCCCACAGCATGATGGAACCTCCAACAAATTTGACAGTAGGTAGCAGGTGTTTTTCTTGGAATGCGGTGTTCTTCTTCCGCCATTCAAAGTGCTTTTTGTTATGATCAAATAACTCCATTTTTGTCTCATTAGTACAAAGCACTTTGTTCTAAAATGAATCTGGCTTGTCTAAATGAGCATTTGCATACAACAAGCAACTCTGTTTGTGGCGTGAGTGCAGAAAGGGCTTCTTTCTCATCACCCTGCCATACAGATGTTTGAATTGTAGAACGATGTACAGATACACCATCTGCAGCAAGATGTTCTTGCAGGTCTTTGGAGATGATCTGTGGGTTGTCTGTCACCATTCTCACAATTCTGCTCATATGCCACTCCTGTATTTTTCTTGGCCTGCCAGACCTGCTGGTTTAACAGCAACTGTGCCTGTGGCCTTCCATTTCCTGATTTCATTCCTTACAGTTACAGAAACTGACAGTTTAAACCTCTGAGATGGCTTTTTGTATCCTTCCCCTAAATCATGAGAATGAACAATCTTTTTTTTTCTGATCTTTTTGCTTTGAGGATCCCATGCTGTCACTCTTCAGAGGAGAGTCAAAGGGAAGGAAGCCCAACTTGTAATTGACCACCTTAAATACCTTTATATCTCATGATTGGACACACCGGTCTATGAAGGCTTAATGAGCTCATCACACCAAGTAATCAGCATTGAGCAGTAACAGGCATTCAAATCAGCACAACGACAAGGGGACCCACATTTGTGCACAGCCAGTTTTTCACATTTGATTTAATTTCATACAACTAAATACTGCGTCACTAAAAATCTTTGTTCAGAAAACACCGCAGTACTCAGATGTTCCTAGGAAATGAAAGACATACCACTGTTATCTTTTTTGTTGAAAGTTGAGTCTATTATTATGCAGGCTGAGAGGGGGTCACAAACTTTTTCATATGACTGTAACTCGAGTTTTACAAAAAGAAAAAAAAAAAATGGTTCAAAGCAAATCAACCCGCACCACTGAGAAAGACAGCTAGGCCAGCAGTGTAAAACTTTATGGTAGTAATGACAAATAAATAGATCAAATAATAAATGAATAAAGATAAACGAAGGGGAGATAAAGGGGGGAGAGAACCTGCTTCCTCAATTTAAAATCTTCTTTTAAAATATTATTGATCAAATCCTGGCAGGTTTTGAAAAAGTTCTGCACATATTATTTCCAGTTTCAAATAATATATAACATCAGTTAACCATTGACTTAAAAGAAGTGAGTTAGGATTCTTCCAGTTGAGTAAGACAAGTCTACATGTTAGTTGTGAGGTAAAGGCAATCACAGTTTGTTTGTCCTTCTCCACTTTAAGCCCCTCTGTGAGCCCACCAAACACAGCTGTTAATGGTTTAGGAGGGATTGTGACACCAAGGTTGTCTGAAAGGCATTTAAAGATTTTGGTCCAGAATGATGTTAATTTGGTGCAGGCCCAAAACATGTGGCCTATTTAGGCTGGAGCTCGATTGCAACGTTTGCAGGTTGGTTCTTGCCCTGGAAACATTGTGGACAATTTTAAACAAGAAAGATGTGCTCAATTGAAGATTTTAAATTGAATAATTGCATGCTTTGCGCATATGGAGCTCGAGTGAATTCTGTGCATTGCTACTTTCCACTCCTTTTCTGAGATGTTGAGTCAGAGATCCTTTTCCCACTTTTCTCTTGGATCTTTAAAAAGTAGGGATCTTTAAAATAGTTTTATATATTACAGAAATGCTGTCTGAATCCTCAATATTTTTTCCGGCATAGAGGTAGGTGGGAGTTGAGGAAAATTAGACAGCTTCTGTTTAACAAAGTTTCTAATTTGAAGGTAGTGAAAGAAATGTGTTGCTGGAAAATTAAATTTGGAGTGTAATTGTTCATAGGATGTGAAGACGTGGTCTATGTACAGATCTCTAAGTGATTTAATCCCAAATGTTTTCCAGACATTAAAAACTGCGTACATTTGACAGGGTGGAAAAAGGTGGTTCTCGTGCAGAGGTGCCACAAATAAAAGCTTCTCTATCTTAACTCTTTTAGTTGACTTTTAATAATAAGAAGAATTCTTTGCATATATATATATAGCGCTTTTCTCACTACTCAAAGCACTCAACAATTGCAGGTTAACCCTTTAACCGCCAACTCCTTAAATATTCCCCACGCCAGGCGAAATCGGAACAATTTTCGTTTTTTTACTTTTTTTACATTTTTTTTACATTTTTTTACATTTATTCAAGCAGTATTGACCACTAAATGTTGTGCAAGTTCTAGAAATGGGCAAACACATAATAAAACACAAAATGTACCTTTTCTCAGGCTTCTGGATTTATTGTCAACTACAAAAACGGAACAGTCAAAAGTAATTCAAAAGTCAAAAGTAGTTCAGTCAATCATAGTTTCATTCCCAGTATTTGAGTTTGCTGTGCCACAGGCCAAAGCAGGGAACTGCACAAAGTCCTGGATTGCTGGGGCACTTTGAGCAGAAGGTCTTGACGTCTCTACGCTGACCCTTCTTTGAACAGACATGACAGCGTTTTTCTGAAAGTCCAAAGTCCTTACATTCATCTGGCAACACTGCTGAAATACTACTCATAGGATCCTCTTTGCCAGTGTATACACGAAATCTATAAATGTAACCTGAATTCTCAGCTAAGCAAAACATCTTGATACCAAACCGTGCCCTTTTCAATGGTAGATACTGTCGAAACTGTAAGCGGCCCTTCCACGACAATAAACTTTCATCAACTGCAACTGACGGTCCTGGCATGTAGGGCAACTGAAATGCTTCAAATAAATGATCAATCAAAGGACGTAGCTTGAACAAGTGGTCGCGGTTTGGATCTTACTTATCTGGCTCGTTTCTGTTGTCATTCAAATGAAAGAATTTCAGCAGCAAAGAGAATCGGTTACGTGTCATGACAGCTGCAAAAATAGGTGTTGCATACATAGGATCTGTAGACCAGTACATCTCAATATCTGGTTTTCTGATTATTCCCATCAACATCAAAATCCCAATGAATTTTTTCATTTCGTTTTCATCAGTGTCAAACCAAGCACGAACACAGGAATGTGGAGGTAAATTGGGATTTTTCTCAATAAACTGTGCTGCATACAGATTTGTCTGATGAACAAAATGTCTGATCAAATCAGGTGACACAAACAGCTCATAAAACTGCTCAGCAGTGTAATTGTTTACATCAACAATAAAGCCACACGTTCCCTCAAACGGATGCAGAAAAGGTAGTTCACCACGGGCAGCAGCCCAGCTGAGATGCTGGGGATACACCCACTCAGCGCCGTCATCCGATGCGTCTTCATTCACAGTATCATGCAGCGCACATTGCTGCTCATCACTGTCGCTAAAATCTTCTTCAGAACTGCTACAATCATGATCAGAACTGTCCAAAATCGCCTGCAAAGCCTCACTTGAAGTCAGTTTACGTTTCGCCATATTCACAGCTGTTACATGCGAATCACGTCACATGACCGGCCAAAACAACCACAGACTTGTCGAAATACAATGTAGTAATAATACCCACGCCAAACCGTCAGTTATACTACTTGCCAGGCATTCATATAACCACAGGCAAACGTGCCGGATAATTCCGGTAGTATGGCGTTAGCAATAAAACAACGGTGCCGGATATATCCGGCAGAGGGCGGTTAAGGGGTTAAGGGCCTTGCTCAAGGACCCAACAGAGTAGAGTCCCTTTTGGCATTTACAGGATTCAAACCGGCAATTTTCCAATTGCCAGTGCAGATCCCTAGCCTTAGAGCCACCACTCCGACTTTTGTCGACACAAGGGGTTGAGGATGGATATCAGGAGCACAGGGCGAAAGAAAGCTTTAAATTTTGATAAAATTCACCGTTGTGCTATAGGTTGACTCTCTTTGCTCAGAGGACTGTTAGACTCTTTGACTTGACGTTGAAACCCCGCGTGTGTGTCAGTAGCATAGAGTAAGCAACGTCTAGAATGGCATCAACATCGGGCGAGAGAGCGAAACAAATGCACAAAACAAAATATTCTGTGTGTATTATTTCTTTCTTTCTTTATTCTTTGTGTATTATTGCTGAATTGAACTCTGATTTATCGAACTCCAATTTTGATACAAGTGATCTGGAGATTGAAAACGAAAGTTAGGTGCCTGTATTCACTGATCATAGTGCTGGACATGTTTGCAGCTGACGTGGCAATGAAAATGTTTTCCCTGGGAGGACTACACAGACATCAATCTGTGGGAGACAAGCTAGCAAACTGGACTTCACCAAATGACTCGGCCTGCTGATGGACACTACGGATTAGCAGCCACTCGACTACTTCAAGCTGTTTTTTATTGCCAGAAAGTCCCTTTCAGCTTAAGAGTGGTGGGACAAACAAGTATGTAATAAACATGTGAATATGTATACTGTAGGGGCTCCTGGAACATAAAACAGAGTGACATTGGTCATAAATAAGTATTTTATGTTGATTTATGCGTGAAACCTTAGCTTTGTGTGCTTTTTAGAAAACTGAGTTTTTTGGAAAAATATTTAGCCCTAGGAGAAAAGGAAGAAAAAAATAATTACCTCTAAAAGAGTTAAAAGGCTTCCTACATTGGTTCCATATTCTGATTGAGTGAAGCACAATTGGCTTGTTAGTATATTGGTGATAACTTCTGCTTGTTGGGGGTACAAAGCAGGGAATATAAACCAAGCCTGTTTATGTTCGTCTATTTGGTCCATGTCCAGGTTTCTATAGTTAAGTAGTGCCATGCCACCTCTGCCTTAGGTCTTTGTCGCCCTTTGAAACGTGGAAGTTTTGAATTCCAAATAAATGAGGTTATGGTTGAATCTAATTTCTTAAAAAATGATTTATTGATGCATATTGGAATGTTTTATATTTCAGAAATAAAAAGAGAAGCTTAGCAAGGATATTCATCTTAACAATGTTAATTCTTCCAGTTAAAGTAAGATGAAGGGTTGACCATCTATTCAAGTCTTGCTATAATTTTTCAAAAACAGACAGCAGAATTTTGTTGATAGGAGAGCTTTATGTTTGCTTGTGATGTTTACCCCCAGGGTGTTTAAACTGATCTGCAATGATAAAAGGGAAGGTGTCCAAACTAATATTGTGTGCTTGAGAATTCACTGGAAACAGCACACTTTTATTCAAATTGATTCTGAGAGACCAGAAAGCTTTGGAAATTCTGTTAGTGCTGTTAGGGACTGCAGGCCCAGTATTTTGTGGGTCTGGTATATACAGTACTATAGCATCTGCATAGAGAGAAACTTTCTGTTCCAGTCCTTCTCTGATAATTCCCTTTATCTCAATTGCATTTCGACAGTAATTCAAGATTGATGAAACATGAACTTGGTGTGGAAATTAGCTTAAAGTTATGAAAAGTATGAGCCATCCATAAGTCCTACACAGACATTTTTGGTACTGGCATTCTAGTGACTCCAGACAGCAGGACAATGAAGTCACCAGAAATTCTCATTTCAAGGACACATCTGTCACATTCCAATGTTCCTTGAACTAATTTATCTCAGGTAATTGACGTTCCATCGATACAAGTTATAGAATTATTGAGTTCCAATGTAGACCTCAGTGTTAACACTTGCAGTGCACCATCCGTTGGAATGTATTTTGTAATGGATAGTGTGGACGAAGTGTCGAGACAACAGCAGGCAAACACTTTTTCAAATAAGCAGAAATCTTTTTATTTCTTTTTCTTCTTGGAAAGCAGAAGTCTGTTACAGAGCCTGTCAGCTTGCAAAGACCCAAAAGGGGGGTGAGCTGTATTTTTATAATAGAGATCTTCAAAAGGAGCCAGTAAAAAAATAAGCTCAGTTTCATAGAACATTCTTACACAACTTATTGATTACAACGGTAAGCAGAAATTCTAATCTTTTCTTATATTTTTAATTAAGCCTTATCAGAAAAACTTGTCATACATTTGGCATCTTAATTGGATGATAACCAGACACTGCTGAGACAAGCCGGGGAGTAGCCAAGAGCTGCATTCCACACTAGCAGCCCTACTCTAAATAAGCACGCTGTTATAATAATACCTAGCCACACAGAGAACATGCAGATTTTCATACAGAAGCTAGCAATAGATTTTAAATTCCATTCCACGATAGATAGATAGATACTTTATTAATCCCAAGGGGAAATTCACATACTCCAGCAGCAGCATACTGATAAAGAACAATATTAAATTAAAGAGTAATAACAATGCCAATAACATGCAGGGTATACAGACAGACAATAACTTTGTATAATTTTAACATGGAATTGAAGAGTTGCATAGTGTGACGGAGGAACGATCTCCTCAGTGTGTCAGTGGAGCAGGACGGTGACAGCAGTCAGTCACTGAAGCTGCTCCTCTGTCTGGAGATGATCCTGTTTAGTGGATGCAGTGGATTCTCCATAATTGACAGGAGTCTGCTCATCGCCCCGTCGCTCTGCCACGGATGTCAAACTGTCCAGCTCCGTGCCTACAATAGAGCCTGCTTTCCTCACCAGTTTTGTCCAGGTGTGAGGCGTCCCTCTTCTGTATGCTGCTTACCCAGCACACCACCGCGTAGAAGAGGGCGCTCGCCACAACCGCCTGATAGAACATCTGCAGCATCTTATTGCAGATGTTGAAGGATGCCAGCCTTCTAAGGAAGTATAGTTGGCTCTGTCCTCTCTTGCACAGACCATCAATATTATTGGCAGTCCAGTCCAATTTATCATCCAGCTGCACTCCCAGGTATTTATAGGTTTGCACCCTCTGCACTTAGTAATAAAATGTAATTGCATTTGTCATGCCAAAAGATGGTGTTTTGTAGTAATAAAATGGCTTTTCTACAATATGTTTGTGATGTGCCATCTGTTGCATGACAAATGCAATGCAAATGTCTGGTCTTGTGCCATTTGGCATGGGATTTGTAAAAGCAGTGTTCATATTTGTGATGCGCCATCTACTAAAATTACAAATGTAGTGCATTTTATTACAACAAATGTTTGAGAAGTGCCATCTATTGAATATAACAAGACATAGCAACTGGATGGACACAAAGGACATACACACAGACGATTATGCATGTTATTAAGATGGATTTTCCTAATACTGTATATACTGTATGTCTGCAGCGGGGAGCCTCCACCCTGGAGCTCCAAGTAGAAGTTGACTCCAATGGACTGGTCCCGGTAGGTCAAGTTGACTCTGATAGGCACCAATAGGAGTTGGGCTGCAGACCTCCAGAGCTCCACCTGGTAACACTGTGGTTAAGATTAAGGTTGGGGGGGGGGGGGGGGGGGTGGTATGTGACTAGAATAATGCCAAAGTACTGTCATGTGTTTGGTTTAACTCCACTCTACTTGGAGCTCCTGAGTGGAGCTGCAGGTATACCAGACATCGAGGTTTTTGCTACCAGAAGTATGGGGGGGGGGGGGGGGGGGGAAAAGGAAACCTGAGACTTCAGCAGTAAAGAAAAATCAGCAGAGCCTAGCAGTTAGTGTATTAGTGAAAAATCAAAAACAAAAAAAAGACAACACGATTTATTTAAATAGCACTATTTTCAAAACAAATCTTGTAGCTCGAATGTGCCGTTACAGACCGAAAGAAGAAAATGTTTATTAAAAAAATAAAAATATAAAAGTAAAAATAAGATTAAATAACAAATAACAAAGTAAGGTCCGATCTGCACCACCACCATTTGATCAAAGCACCGTGCAGTCCCTACATTTATGGATTGAAGACCAGATGTCCACATGACCAGCATCGTCTAATTCTTCCACATGAAGCCTAAAAGCCATGAGGGCTGATTGAGATCACTGATGTTAGGTAGAACGACCAGTGGGGGCTGGCTAGGTGGTCTCATGGCCCCAGAACCCTTGCAGATTTTGTTTTTTTTTTCCACCTTTTTTTTTCTATCCATCCCTGGCCATCAGAACGTACTTTATTCTTTGTCACTTTAGTATTGCCTAATCTTATTTTTATATTTTTCTTTTTTTCTTTCTTCACCTTGTAAAGCACTCTGAGTTACATCATTTGTATGAAAACATGCTATAGAAATAAATGTTGTTGTTGTACCTGGATGAGTCCCAAAAGCACTTTCAGAGATTGCCCTCCTGGGTGGTAAAAACCATCAAATCCCCAACTAGGTACAAAAAATGGCCTTGAAAAATCTTTACTAATTTTCACCAGATGTCGGTAACGACACCCAGAGTAATCCACACATACAAAGAAATCAAAACAAATAAGTCCATAAAATGAAGTTATGGTGTAAATAAAGAGTGGAATGACACAGAGAAAAAGTATTGAACACATGAAGAAAAGGAGATGCAAACAGAAATGGAAACTGTCAGTATGTAGAAAGCAGTCCTGATAGGCCCCATATCAGTGCAAATTGATATCAGGCAGGTTCAGGTCCTGATTGATGGCCTATAAAAAGGTTTCTCATCACCAAGGGGTCACACAAGAAGCATCTCATCACGGATAAAAGCAAAGAGCTCTCTCAAGACCTTCACAACCTTATTGTTGATGGATTTGGTGACAGACATATTTCTAAACTTCTGAATGTTCCAGTGAGCGCCGTTTGGGTGGGCCATAATCCACAAGTGGAAAGAACATCACTTCACCATAAACTGGCCACAATCAGGCACTCCTCGCAAGATTTAAGGCAAAAAAAAATAATCCGAAGAGTTGACCACTCGGTGAGAGCTTCAGAAAGACCTGGAATTAGTATGTCCAGTAAGTAATGCACTCCACCAACCACCATGGCCTCTATGTATACTCACTACACAAGAGAAAAAGCATGTTAAAGCTTGTTGAAAGTTTGCTGCACAACATTTGGACAAGCCAATGAAATACAAGGAGAGCAGAGTGTGGTCAGAGGAGACCAAAGTGGAACTCTTTGGATGTTTGGAGGAGAAATGGCACTGTACATGACCCCAAAAACACCCCAAAATTCTGGCAGACTTCATAAAATTGAATGAAGGATGAGTGGAGAAATGTAGCGGAACATTCTTGATAAGAATCTACTGCCACCTACCAGGATGTTGGACATTTCAGCAAGACAAGGACCCCAACACACAGCCAGGTAAACTCTCAGTTGGTTTCAGAGAATGAAGAAAATAAAGAAGCTACTAGAATGGCCCAGTCAGTCACTTGATTTGAATCCAATTGAAAATCGATGGAAAGAACTGAAGATCAGAGTTCATAGAAGAGGCCCCCAGAACCTTCAAGATTTGAAGACTGGGGGCCAAAATCCCACTTGAGGCAATGCATGTGACTCGTTTTTCTCTATGCAGGATGCGAGTCTTGAAGCTGTCATTACCAACAACAGCTTTTCTACTAAGTAATTAAATACATTTTAGTAAGCGTGTTAAGGTCCTTATTCCCTGTGTCATTCCACTTTATTACACAGAACTTCATTGATGGACTTATTTGTTTAGTGGATTACTTGGGTTGTTACTGACATCTGGTGAAAATTTCATGTCAACAGCCTCATTAGAAATAGAGTTAGTGAGAAAACCGTTGATGCGTTCAGTACTTATTTTCCCCACTGTAAATGTGTTCTTGGGGGCCTCTAGTGGTTGGTTAAAGTATTGCCTTATATTGTTTCTAAGACTCCATTTTGGAGATGTGGAGAAACAGGTGGCAGACTTTTGTTTCCATCCGCTCTTTATTTGCCTTTAAATATGTAAATATTTTGTTTGTTATATCTTTATAAGCATTGTTTTGAGTTGAAGTTGTTCATATTGCACTTTTGCAAATGTTTATCCATCCATCCATTTTCCAACCCGCTGAATCCGAACACAGGGTCGCGGGGGTCTGCTGGAGCCAATCCCAGCCAACACAGGGCACAAGGCAGGAACCAATCCCGGGCAGGGTGCCAACCCACCGCAGGACACACACACACACACCCACACACCAAGCACATATTAGGGCCAATTTAGAATCGCCAATCGACCTAACCAGCATGTCTTTGGACTGTGGGAGGAAACCGGAGCACCCGGAGGAAACCCACGCAGACACAGGGAGAACATGCAAACTCCACGCAGGGAGGACCCGGGAAGCGAACCCGGGTCTCCTTACTGCGAGGCAGCAGCGCTACCACTGCGCCACCGTGCCACCCTGCAAATATTTAGTTTGTATTTAAAAAATGACATTGTTTGAGGCCTAGTCTTATGCACTTGCATAAGGTTACCAATCTTGTTGCTATTCTTCTTCCGGTTTGAGTGAACGCTGGCGGGACTGGTCGGCGCTGCACACTGTAAACTAGACTGTTGATTTTTAGCTATGACTGGGTGATTTTGATGGTGATAATTGCTGGTTATTGCTGATTATCTCTTCGCGGGCTGGTGTATGCATTAGCTTCAGCCTAACCCCATTTTGAAACTTACCTGGTTTGTTCTCTGGACGCCTGAGCTGCTTGGTGGACTCCGCCTACAATGTGGACTCTGGTAGGATATTCACCTGGTTTATGTTTGTTTGGTGTCTCCTGTCGCTTGCTATCCAACCTGCGACGGGCCTCCTCCAGTACTCAGCTGCCGAGCTTCTTTGACTGTGTCTCCACCAGTCTTGTGCCTCTGCTGTCTGTGCTGCATTTGACCCGGACGTCATATTTCTCATTCGTCGGAGATACATCCATCATGGATCTCACCGGAGATTCCGAATGGACACCTTGAAAGAAATTAACTCCTTCTGGTTTAACTCTCGGCACCCTCCACGTAACACAGATAGGAATGCTAACCACAGCGTGTTGGCCAGCCACCGCTACCACCGCTGCCAAATGCGACAGCAACATTGTCAGCTTTGGTCTACTGAACAGCTACTCACTCACGAGCAAGGGGCATCTCATCCAGGATCTCCTCATTGACCGTAAGTTTGACTTTCTCAGTTTAACCAACAAATGGCAGCAACCTTAAGAATTTTTTCAACTGAATGAATGCACCCCCCCCCCCCCCCCGGGTTTGTTTACATTTGTCAACTCCGTGCCTCTGGCCGTGGAGGAGGTATTGCAATAATTTATCACGAGAAGTGGAAAGTCATGCCGTTGCCTGCTCCTGCTGTTAGCTCTTCTGAATCAACTCGAATCAAATCAAGAGTACACCTTATGAGAAGGATTTAGGAGTCACAGTGGACTCTAAGCTATCGACTTCCTGACAGTGTTCAGAAGCCATTAAGAAGGCTAACAGAATGTTAGGTTATATAGTGCCTTGATGTGTGGAGTACAAGTCACAGGAGGTTCTGCTCAACCTTTATAACACACTGGTGAGGGACCCTCATCTGGAGTACTGGGTGCAGTTTTGGTCTCCAGGCTACAAAAGGGACATAGCAGCACTAGAAAAGGTCCAGAGAAGAGGTGACTGGGCTGATTCAGGGGCTACAGGGGATGAGTTATGAGGAAAGATTAAAAGAGCTGAGCCTTAACAGTTTAAGCAAAAGAAGATGAAGAGGAGACCTGACTGAAGTGTTTCAAATGATGAAGGGAATTAGTCCAGTGGATCGAGACTGTTACTTTAAAATGAGTTCATCAAGAACATGGGGACACAGTTAGAAACTTGTTAAGGGTAAAATTTTGCAACAAACATTAGGAAGGTTTTTCTTTACACAAAAGAACGATAAACACTTGGAATAAGTTACCAAGTAGTGTGGTAGATAGTAGACTTTAGGGTCGTTCAGAACCTGACTTGATGTTTTTTTGGAAGAAATAAGTGGAGAGGACTGGCAAGCTTTGTTGGGCTGAATGGCGTGTTCTTGTCCAGAGTGTTCTAATGTTCTAATGTTCTAGCTGTGTGCCAATTGTCTGTGTCTATTCCTACCATCATTGCAACTGTCTACCAGCCCCCCTAAATCAAACAATGATTTTTTGAATGATCTTGCTACCTTTCTTACCCATTTATCTACAATTACTTCAAACATAATTCTGTTGAGGGATTTTAATATACATCTGGACAATATCAATATCCCTCTCACTAGAAACCTTTTATCTTGCCTTGAGAGTTTTGGATACCAGCAGTATACTGATGTTCCCACCGATTGTAAAGGACACATCTTGGACTTGGTCTGCTGCTCTGGTGTTGTCCCTCTCGATCTTACAGCAGATGAACTCAATATAACTGATCATTTTCTCCTTTCATTTAATGCTAAACTTACTTTTTCTATTACTAAGCTCCCCCGTCTCATATCTTTTCATAATATTAAGAATATTGACTTGAATTTTCTTTCTTCTAGAATTGATTCCCAAATGGACTTTTATAATTTATCCACTCTTGAAGAATTGATCTCATATTATAACACTGGACCCAATGATATTCTTAATTCTCTTGCTCTGTTAAAAACCAGATCTGTTTCTTTTTCTTTTTCTGCCCCCTGGTTTACACCTGAACTTCAGCTTCTGAAAGCCAAGGGCAGACAACAAGAACGGTTATATAAAAAAAAACTGGACTCTTTGTTCACAAAGAGATGCATACAAATCATGTCCTTTATTATAAGGACTGCATCGTTCAAACCAAATCTAACTATTACACTCAGTTAATTTCTTGTAATAAAGGTAACACCAAGTCATTGTTTTCATTACTTAATAATATTCCACAGCCTCCAGACTCTTTACCATCTCACTTTTATTCGACTGTTTTCTGTAATTCCCTTATGTCCTTTTTTAATGAGAAAATTCAGAGGATACATCAGCACCTCAGTCCAGATCCTCTCTGTATTTCCTTTGAACTACACTCGCCTATTCACCCATTTTCCTCTTTCCAGCTTCCTACTTTCTCAGAAATCTCAGATCTCATCTGCAAATCCAAACCATCTACTTGTCAGCTGGACCCCCTTCCCACAGTACTGGTTAAAGCCTGCCTCCCCTCTCTGGTCCCCCTTATTTCTGCTCTAATTCACTCTTCTCTCACTACTGGTACTGTTCCTTCATCTTTTAAAACTGCTGCTATAACCCCAATACTGAAAAAAACCTGGTGCCGATCCGTCTAACTTCAATAATTTTTGCTCCATTTCTAATTTGTCCTTTATCTCCAAAATTCTTGAAAAAACAGTAGCTATCCAAGTTCACTCCCACTTATCTCATAATAATCTGTATGAAAAGTTCCAGTCTGGTTTTCACCCCCTCCATAGTACAGAAATGGCACTTGTTAAAATTACCAATGACCTCCTTATGGCTGCTGACTCTGGTCTAATCACTATTCTCATCCTCCTTGATCTGAGTGCGGCCTTTGATACTATTTGCCACATCACTCTCCTTAATAGATTATCTTCAATTGGCATTACTCACACTCCACTTGACTGGTTCAGATCCTACCTCTCAGGCCGCACTCAGTTCATTCAGCTTAAAACTTTCACATCCCAACCCGCTATTGATAACTCCTTTGTTTCCCCATCACCTCAGGTCAAGAGTCTGGGTGTCATCCTCGACAGTCCTCTATCCTTCCAATCTCACATAATAACATCACCCAGTCTGGCTTACTTCCACCTACATAATATTAATCGCATCCGCCCCTCCCTCACCCCCCATACCACTGCCATTCTTGTTCACAGTCTTGTTACTTCTCATCTGGACTACTGCAATTCATTCCTCTTTGGTCTCTCTAATAAATCTCTCCATAAGCTTCAGCTTGTCCAGAATTCTCATTACTCAAACCCAGTCTATTCACCATAGCACTCCAGTCTTGCAGCAGCTTCATTGGCTCCCGATTAAGTCTCGATTTTAAAATTCTGATGTTAACATTTAAGGCCATTCATAACCTCACCCCTCCATATCTGTCCAACCTTCTTCATGTTGCCATTCCCTCCCGTAACCTTAGATCCTCTTCCTCCATCCATCTGACCGTCCCTCCTGCCCGTCTGACCACCATGGGGAGCAGAGCATTCAGCCACTCTGGAACTCACTACCGACTGAGCTTAGAAATATTGAATTATTTTCAATCTTCAAATGTAAACTTAAAACCCATCTCTTTAAAATAGCTTTTTCTCCATGATTACAGTGGCTTTGTTTGGTTTTAATTTTTATATTTTATGATGTTTTAAGTTTTGTTTATAATGCGTTTTTTTATTTATTGTTTGTTCGCTGTCCTTGAGTTCTTAGAAAGGCGCTCTCGTATAAATAAATAAAATGTATTATTATCATTAATACTACTTGCACTGGAAGCAGCAGAATGTCTTCACACCAAGCAAAGACGAGATTTGTTTTCTAATCGACTTTAATGTAAACCGTTTCATGAGGTAGTAATGATAAAGTATTGTATTTGTATTAAATGTAAAGAATCAGGGTATATTAAGCTAGCACAATGCTGATCACTCGTTATTTGTTGTTTTACAGTTTCACATCACTTTCATTAAAACACCCAAATTCTTTGGTGCTTGTTGAATGAGTTATTTGCTTGTGGCGTAACTATGCACAAAAATGAGTGGTGAGGGCAGACGACTGCGTATTGGCAGCAGTCTGTGCCCCTCCATGATGGTTTGTTTCTATTGCTCTCCACTCAGCTGCTCCCACTCATATTCTGCTTTCTTTTATTTGTGACTCCTTGCCGAGAGCCCATCACATGGAATGTTTCTGCAATGCTCCAGCTCAGTCAGTAATACCGCAAGTTCACCGTTTTCTGCCTTTTGTTCTCCGTTCTCTCACGGTTTGTATTAAAGAAGTCATTCAGAAACATGTGGACATGTGTATGGTGATTACATTGTGAATAGTCATTATTACGGCATATATGGTTACTGACAGACGGTGGCGGAGAGTGGCTAAAAGCACATACATGCGCGCATAGTTTTATGTTGATCTGAAATTTAGGAGACCACTCGGTGTGGCACCTGGCGTACATACGGTTTTATTAATCAGATTTGCCATTATTGGCTTTTGATTTTAAGCAAAACTCTAGGATGGCATTTAGGGTTTTATACCTGAGGCCCCCAAGTGCCTTCACCTGTCTGTTCAAGTGGAGTTTTCATGTAATGAAGACATTGGAGTCATCACCACTGACTCAGTGATATTTATTCATCTTCTTCATATCCATACAATTGTGTCCTTCTTGCAACAACTGTCACCAGGTCTTGTGAAAATATAATGTACAGTCAACAGTTCAGATCTCAAATGGAGGTCTAGGAAGACAGGGTGGGGTGGGGGTGGGGGGTCGTGTACTCCTTTAGTTACCAAAATTAAAATTATGGACAGGAGGGCAGAAGGGTCTGTAACACCGCCTGAGCTACATAAATGGCTCCCTCTGGTGCCCATAGCCCACATTCAGTATTATCAGAATTCAAGGAACAGGTGTGTGGGGGTCACCCTCAGTTTATAAATGCCACACCTAGGTGCCCATAGCATGGATAAGGCTCTGTAGCATCACTTGAGCTACAAAAATGGCACTCCTAAGTGTCCACAGCTGGCTTTCAGTATTCTTAGACTTACATACTGCATGTAACTTGACTTACCAAAATGGCACCCCTCGATGTCCATAGAGTGATTTGTGCATTTCAAGGACCTGCTGGGAAAGTCCCCTTTGGTGTCAGTACCCCTTGACTCCTTGACAGTGCCCTTCAATGTCAATAGCAAGCTTTCAGTATTGTTAGACTTTCAGGACCCACCCACTCAGTTTACATACTGCATGTCACTTGACTTACCAAAATGACACCCCTCAGTGTCCATAGAAATGGTAAAGTTATGGAGTGGGCACTGCTTGAGTTACATAAATGGCACCCCTCGATGTCCACAGAGTGATTTGTGCATTAGTAGATTTCAAGGACCTGCTGGGCAAGTCCCCTTGGGTGTCAGTACCCCTTGACAGCACCTCTCAGTGTCTACAGTGTGGGCATGACAGAAAGGACTGGTGCACACATGGCTTGGGTTATGTAAATGGCATCCCTTTAACGCTCATAAGCGGCGTCCCTCAAGTGTCATGTAATGCTTGAGTGGCTCTGATAGTCCACTCCGTGTCGGTTGTTAAATCTCAGTCAAGCTTCATTCTCTTGTCAACAGAGTCCGTTAAAAGTGAGCAATGAAGCAGAAGCTCAGACCATTTAAAGAGCTCAGAAAAAACAAAATGACATTTGATCTAAAACTCCAGTGTGTCTCTAAACGGGACCAAGAGGCACGTGGCATCTCAGCCCGCTTTTGATCCGTCCCACAAAAGCCACTGGAAAAATCAAAACCAGCAAAATCAAACAAATGTACACAAAAAAAATGATTATCATGGAATTTAAATAAAACTTTATGAAGTGTGAAATTGGAACACTTTCTGCTAAAAAAAATAATATTATCAATTGGTTAGGGTGTTTAAAATTTCCAACTTTAGTCATGCGGACACCACAGAAAATGTCATCTAAAGGTTTACAGTCCTTTACACTTTACTTGGATTTAATGATTAAATAATCGCAGGTACATGTGGAAGAAGCTCAATTTGTATCAGATGTCACAGTCACCGAGTGCGCTCACATCAGCGGGGAGATGACAACATTGACTCAGAAAGACAGATACACCTGCTGGAAAGTTCCATCTGTCTGTCAATCCACCGTGGATTCAGACCCCTCCGCTTTCTGCCCACTTTATTATGCTGTAGATTACATGTCAAATGCATAAAAGGAGTTGCTTTTACCTATCCATCTTCAGTCGTGGCCAAAAGTTTATAGAATGACCCAAGTGTTGGTTTTCACAAAGTCTGCTGCTTCAGTGTTTTTAAATCTTTTGGTCAGATGTTTACAAGCATTTCAGAAGTTTCAAAGGCTTTTATTGACAATGACATGAAGTTTATGCAAAGAGCATATATATATATATATATATATATATATATATGTATATATATATATATATATATGTATATATATATATATATATTATATATATATATATATATATATATATATATATATATATATATATAATCAATATTTGCAGTGTTGGCCCTTCTTTCTTTTTCAAGACCCCTGCAATTCACCCTGGCAGGCTGTCAATCAACTTCTGGGCCCAATCCTGACTGATGGCATCCCATTCTTGCATAATCATCTATCCATCCATCCATTATTCAACCTGCTATATCCTAACTACAGGGTCACGGGGGTCTGCTGGAGCTAATCGCAGCCAACACAGGGTGCAAGGCAGGAAATTAACCCCGTGCAGGGCGCCAGCCTACCACAGGGCATACACACACACACACCAAGCACGCACTAGGGACAATTTAGAATCACCAATGCACCAAGCCTGCATGTCTTTGGACTGTGGGAGGAGACGGGAATACCTGGAGGAAACCCACACAGACACGGGGAGAGCATGCAAACTCCACGCAGGGAAGACCCTGGAAGTGAACCCGGGTCTCCTTACTGCGAGGCAGCAGCGCTACCAATGCGCCACCATGCCACCCTTGCATAATCAATGCTTGGAGTTTGTCAGAATTGGTGGGTTTTTATTTGTCCACCTGCCTCTTGAGGATTGATTGACCACAAGTTCTCAATGGGATTTTAGGTCTGGGGAGTTTCCTGGCCATGGACCCAACATTTCGATGTTTTGTTCCCCGAGCCACTTAGTTCTCAAAGCTTTTGACCACAACTGTACACTTAATAACCTGTAAGGACAAAGTGAAAATATTTCAGCCAATCTATCTATCTATCTATCTATCTATCTATCTATCTATCTATCTATCTATCTATCTATCTATCTATCTATCTATCTATCTATCTATCTATCTATCTATCTATCTATCTATCTATCTATCATAGTGCCTTTCATATCTATCTATCTATCTATCTATCTATCTATCTATCTATCTATCTATCTATCTATCTATCTATCTATCTATCTATCTATCTATCATAGTGCCTTTCATATCTATCTATCTATCTATCTATCTATCTATCTATCTATCTATCTATCTATCTATCTATCTATCTATCTATCTATCTATCTGATTAGCTGGTTGCTGCTCGTGTTCTCCAAGTGGTGGTGCCCCCTTTAGACCCCCGGGCTATATACTTATATTAACTAGAGTTATGACCCTTAGCTCCTCTTCATCAGTACTGACTCCAGTAGCTCCCAGAGAAGCTCAATATCAAAGTTACCCCCATGGCAGAAGTTCTTATAATTTTTTAGTGTGAAGGATTCTTAGAAGAAACCCCTTCTTGAATTGTCATCGGAATTTGAGTGACATTTAATTTTTGTTTGTAAAATTCAATATTTGCCCATTCTAGGGTCCCCTCTATATTCTGCCACCTTTTCAACTGTGTACATTCAGGCCAAAAGTGAGAAACGCTAACTCCTCATTTTGTGGCTTTAAGGTGCGCTTCAGCAAGTGACGTTGTGCAGTTTTACTTCTGAGCAGGAAATCTTGAATCCCAGCCTTGAGGAAGAGCAGGTAGGAGGCAGTCAGTTTGTTATTCTGGCCACCATTTCAATTGACACCTTCATGAAAGAAAGCTCTCGGCGGCCTTGTCTACCCCGTCCAGCTGTGCTTGATGGCAGTGAGTGCCTGAAAGGAAAGACAGCGGATGACAAATCCACTGATAGAAGACTCTCAACCTCTTTAGCTGAGCGAGGCTCAGAAATGAAAGACTTTTAATGCTGATTATGTTGGCTGCTATATAATTGAAAAATTCTCCTGGCAGCATAACACATGACCCCGGGGGTCAGCCATTTGGAATAGAGTTATCATGAAAAGCCAGCTATCAGCACCCGAAAGAAGGGGATGTTCATCTGCTGCCTACGAGGTCTTGCTTGACACAATGCTTGGCCGCATCTCAAAGTAATTTTCAGCACATTTTTCGGAAGCAAAGGGGGAGAAAAGCAAGCAGCTTCTGAGTCTAATAAAACATGGAGTGAAGTGAGGCTTCATGGCACTGGTATGGGCTGCTGGGAGCTTTCATTTCTTAAAGGGCTTGGTGACAGGTGGGTGACAGCAATGTTCTGAGACATGCTCCGTGACAGGCTATACCTTGTTAAAAATGATGAAATATTTTAAATTTATGACTGTGACGCTGTGCACCATCACTACATTCAAATTTTTCACTGTCCATCGTCACACACATGCACATGGGAGGCAGCTAAAGGTCCTGAATGATAGCAATTCCACGGCAGACCAGGGGGTGGCGGAGTGTGCTGATCCTTTCTCTCTTTCCACAGCAGACCAGTTACTGGAAATTCCGCCTGCTCCCGATGACATCACGTCTGGTTCCCAGGCCCGATGACATCACTTTCGGTACCAGCCCCACTGATGTCACTTCCTCTACTCCCCCTTAAAATTGCCATCATTGCCTCATCAACACAGTTCTTGTTTTGGACTCCAACCTGTACACTAATTTCAGTAATTTTGTAACCGGGGACAATTATCTGGGTGGCTGCCCCAAACCTTTTTGTGGCTCTTTGTCTCATCATTGACACCATCTATCAACCCATCCATCCGTTGTCTGTAATTTCACTCCCCATGATAGAGTTTGTGAGGAGCTGGCGCTTATAATGATAGGACATCAGGATTTGTGTCATATTGATTCACTGTCACAAAAAAAGTCACAAGACATCGAAAAGGTTTGGGGCAGCCACCCATGTATTATGCCCTAGCTGGGAATGGGGAATTCTGTTTGAGTTCTTCACAGGTTTGAGTCCAAAAGAGAACTGATTTGAGATTGAGAATATGGAGGCTTTAAAGGCCAGGGCAGGAAGTGACTTTATCGGGACTGGAAGTGATGTTGTCTGGAACGGAAGTGGTATCATCCATACCGCCAAACCTGGACATGTCATCTTTGGGACCAGAACCAGAAGTGATGTCATCCATAGCACTGAACCCGGACGTGACGTCTTCGGGGCCGGAAGTGATGTCATCAGTGGCGCCGGAACCTAGCGGGATTTCCCGTGGATGGTCTGCTGAAGATTGGGAGAGAAAGTCAGTGCAGCTCGTCCACCCTCTGGTCTGACGTGGTACTACTCTTATTCAGGCCCTTTAGCTGCCAGGCAATCACACGTGTGTGACATCATACATCTGGACCCGTAAGTACATTTGAAATGCTGAAGGAAGTGGGACTATATAGCCAGGACAATGTGGACATTCACACAGGTAGAGAACTGACCATGATGGTGCTGTGCAGATCAACTCATCCAGGTAGTCATTTATTAGAGGGGCATTTGGATCTAGGCAGTGGCAAAGTAAGGGTTTTGACTAGGAATGGCAAGCTTGTTGGTAGGCTCCCTCTCCAGCCCATTCACCATATTATTGTGTTGGGGTACAGTGTCACCTTCCTGGGGTACTGATTAGCTGCTGCAGATGGTTTCTATGATAAGATTTTTTACTGTGGTGGGGATGGATGGTGTTTTGGGGAGGCTGGAGGTTAATGAGGTTTAACAGTAAATTTTGGTCAAACATTAGGAAAGTCTTCTTTACACAGAGAATCACAGACGCTTAGAATAGGTGACCAAGTAGCATGGTAGACACGAGGACTTTAGGGACCTTCAAAACTCGACTTGATGTTTTTTAAGAAGAAATACAGTAAGTGGGTAGGACTGACAAGCTTTTTTGGGCTGAATGAAACATTTTTGTCCAGATTGTTCTTATGTTCTCCCAAGCGCATTTGTGTGTGACAGCATTCATGCTGTCTGTCAGTACGCTCTGTGCTGTGTGATGACCAGAACTGCCTGCAGAACCACAGACACATGGAATAAGTGACCACACAGTGTGGAAGACAGTAGGACTTTAAGGGACTTCAAAACTCACCTTGATAGATAGATAGATAGATAGATAGATAGATAGATAGATAGATAGATAGATAGATAGATAGATAGATAGATAGATAGATAGATAGATAGATAGATAGATAGATAGATAGATAGATAGATACTTTATTAATCCCAAGGGGAAATTCACATACTCCAGCAGCAGCATACTGATACAAAAAACAATATTAAATTAAAGAGTAATAAAAATGCAGGTATAACAGACAATAACTTTGTATAATTTTAACGTTTACCCCCCTGGATGGAATTGAAGTGTCGCATAGTGTGATGGAGGAACGATCTCCTCAGTCTGTCAGTGGAGCAGGACGGTGACAGCAGTCTGTTGCTGAAGCTGCTCTTCTGTCTGGAGATGATCCTGTTCAGTGGACGCAGTGGATTCTCCATAGTTGATAGGAGCCTGCTGATTGCCCGTCACTCTGCCACAGATGTTAAACTGTCCAGCTCCATGCCAACAATAGAGCCTGCCTTCCTCGCCAGTTTGTCCAGGCGTGAGGCATCCTTCTTCTTAATGCTGCCTCCCCAGCACACCATCGCATAGAAGAGGGCGCTCGCCACAACCGTCTGATAGAAATGATGTTTGATGATTTTGATGTTTTTTTTAGAAGAATGATAGGACTGATAGGAAGATAGGAAGAAGATAGAAGATAGTCCTAGAAGATAGGACTGGCTATCTTTGCTGGGTTGAATGCACTGTTCTCATCCAGATTGTTCTAATGTTCTAATGAATCTCTAATTTGGGTGGCCTGAAGATGGGTGACCAAACATGCCAGCCCCACCACTGAAGCGCTGGAATTATCCTGGCATTTAGTAGTTTGTGTGAAAAAGAGACCAGAGAGACAGATTAAGGGTTGGGGAACTGTCCCCATATACTCTAAATGAACCAAATTATTTGTTCTTTTTGTACAGCACCGTCAGAGTGAGCAGATACATTCGCCACTGATACTGGAAAGACGACTGGTTTTATGGTGCAGAGATGAGATGATGTGAACGGGAAGTGACAGAGATGATGTCATCAGAGGGCGACCGGGTTGAAGATGTCACGTGAGGGCAGCTGGAATGCGGATGTTCTTACTTGTATATGATTTAGCGGAGACTTCACGTATCGAGATTCATCTGGTCTTTCTGATGAAAAAATGAAACAGTAGGGCCTACAGAGCTCTGCAACATATCGTGCAAATTCCTGTTTGTGATTATGTTTTGTGATGGTCTTTACGTGAAAAACATTTATATGTTACTTATATAAAAGCCAGATCGAAGCCAGATCGTGTGCTTTTTGCACACTCTCACCACCAACTACTCCGAAGTGTGGTTCATCGAGGATTGCTCTCCTACTTGGCTCCTGAGGCTTTGAACACCCAAAAAGCTCTCCCATCTCTAGGTTTGCTCGAATAGGGCATCACCATTCTTATCCTTGCAGGTGATGTATGACAACACTATGTGCCACACCATAATGAGAAAACGAAAACTAAAGTACCACTAACAGACCTAACTGTTCTCATGTAATGTTACAGACACTCATGCCACAAGACATTAACAATAAACCAGGCTTTTAATGTCAAAATAACACCAGCACTAAACTGCATCCCCCCCCAACACTCGACCTTCCCCATACCCTCGTGAACTGGTGCCGGCCTGAGCAGCACACCACGTTTATAATTGAGGTAGGTTATGCCGGTGAGAAGATATAAAAATATCTTGGGAAGAAAGATGAGACGTGACTCAGAGAGACACTTTCACGTCCCATGAGACGGGATTTTGTGCCAAGAGATTTAACCAGGCCCAGGGACGGAAATAAAAGACAAAGAGTAGATGACAAAGTAGAACGTTGTAAAGAATTCAAAAATGTTGGTGCGATACACATGCAGAGCATGGGCCACATGTATAAATGGGGCGTACGCACAAAAATGTTGCGTACTCCTGTTTCCACACTCAAATCGCAATGTATAAAAACTAAACTTGGCATAAAGCCACGCACATTTTCACGGTAGCTAAATGCTTGGCGTGCGCAAGTTCTCCACTCGGTTTTGCAAACTGGCGGCACACAGCGTCAAAGAAGTGCTTTTGTTCCAGTGTGGGTTCCCTTTCATTTTTAGATCCACATTCCTGAGGCGGCTTCATCAAATACACTGAAATGAACCGCATATCATTTTTTAGTTCAAGGAATTTGATTGTAATTAACCTGTAACAATATAATGGTCCACGGAATGGACAAACTATTCCAGATACCATAGCTGCCTTAGCATTGTTACTCTCACTGCACCTTCTTCTTCTTCTTTCAGCTGCTCCCGTTAAGGGTTGCCACAGCGGATCATCTTTTTCCATATTACTCTCACTGCACCACTTGGAGTATTTATATCACTGTATCTGAGTGTGAATCACAGCTCTACAGCAGCTGATCAGAAAGAGAATTATCAAGCACATGCTGCCTCAGCCATGCTGTTTATTGAACTGCTCTCATACGATAAACACTTCAGAGCCTTTCCTGTATGGACCTCGCGGTTTCATCCCAAGAACTACAAACGCACTAAATCAGTCCATCAAGTGCTCCTTGTGGAACTGTTTGTACTTATAATTACAATCACCTCACTGTAAACTTGCACTACAGTTATAATATTCCACAACCTGTGCCACTTTATAAAGCGCGTCTTTACATATGATGACGATATCATTTTTAAGACGAAATGCAGCAAAATATGTTTATTACATTATACAGTTAAAATATTTACATAATTTAAATAATCTATATTGTTAATAAGTAAACATGTGAGGACATGGTGCCGAAGCACTAGCTAGGTGCTCCATTCACGGATTGTTCCTGCCTCGTGCTGTATTCTTGCTGGGGCTGACGTGACACTGGATGGATAGACGGATAGAATAATTAAACACGTACTATGAAGATATTTCAATGTTCCTTAAAAGTATTGAAGAATCGGCATTCTCAGCTTATAGATGGCTTAACGTCTATTACTGAGCTGATTGTGTGGCGAATGGGTACTTGGAGAAAGAAAAGGAAGGACAGGAATTGGAGGTTAGTACGTTTGAAAGAGACAGTACTTCTGTAATAAATTATTTCATCGAAGGTCGCACAAAGCACAGCAAGCATCTTGCGTGAGGCAGGAACAATCTCTGGACAGGGCGCCAGCTCGTCACTATCACTGCGCCACCGTGTTCCCATGTTTAATAACATGTTTTAATTGATATGATATGAATACTGAAATGATATCAAGTATACATCTCAGTATTTTAATTATTCAGAGAGATGTAATATCACGAATGTAATGGATTCTGTGTCCTGTCGGAGGAAGAGGAAGCCCGTTCAAGAAGCACGTAGTGATTCACACACATAGAGCACATAGAAGAACACATACAAAACAAAATATTTAACATGCTAATTTAGTTACAATGGGATTTGAGAAACTAGTAAATTAAACGATTTTAAGATGAAGTTTATGACGTTCTACTTTAATGACAAAATAAACTACGTGATTAAAGTTGACATTTCAAGCTTTTTTCTCACTGTGTGCCAATTTTTTTTTCTTTTTGCTGTACCCTAATAAGCTTCCATATGACACTCACATGGTGGGCTACGACTCACCTTTTCATGGCGACTTTGATATCTGAGAACTTCCTTTTTATTTCGGGCACTGTGTGACTTTGTGAACTTGAGCTTTCGAAGTTTCTCCAACACACTAAGTCACTTGATCAACTTTCTTTTGCTGTTTATACCACTGTTTAAACCAACAAATAGTACGTTTTCCTTTCCCTCCACTTGGTATTTGCTGAAATTCTTTTATTTCCCCCATGCTTTTGCCATTGCCCTTTCACAGAATGCTGCGCTTAAGGGCTATTTATATTAATTTGTATATTCAAAGAAGTGTAATTTTGGGAGGAGTTGGAGACTGGCAGCAGGTGCGTGCATGTGCGATACTTTTCATGCTGACCGGGATTTATAGAGCAGAGATTCACACAGATTTATTCATCTGGATTTTTTTTTGCGTACGCACATTTCCACTTTTGTCTGTACGCCATGTTTTATTCTGAATTCTACGCATGAGGCCCCAGGTTAGAGATAATCAAAGTACGAAAATTCAAAAGTCTCAAAAAATGATAGTAAAGATTGCATTAGTACAAACAAACAGAAATTATTACTGTGTGAAATAACAGAACAGTGAAAAGATATTGAATATATTGTTTGGATTTAAACTTTAAGTCGGAGACTTGTAGATTGTCTAATTTGTGTTGCCATCTGGGAAAAGTAGTGTTTCTTTCCAATGAAGAGTCATATCCGCGTGAATTAAAAGATTTGTTGTTTGGTGAAAGTGAAATCATGCGAGAGAAAATTTCAAGCCCCACGAGACAAGACTTTATGCAAAGAGATTTGGAAATGTCCTGCCCACATCTAAAACATTTACAACCATGCACACGGTTCAATCATTTCTCATTTGTGTGAATGCAAATGTCAGACACAGGTCGTGTAGAGAGAAACAAAACGATTTTCACTCACAGGCAGTTATACGTTGTCACGATGTAATTCCAAACACGGAATCAAAATTCAACGCGATATTGACGAAAAGGTAAAGCGAAAAGAGATTGAATACATGGACATAGGTGATATGACAGAAGTATGTAGATATTGTATGGCTTTAAACTTTAAGTTGGAGACTTGTAGATCATCTAATTCATGTTGCCATTGAGGAAAAGTAGTGTTTCGACCCAATGAAGAAGCCTATCCGGAAGAATTAAAAGTTTTGTTGTTTGATGAAAGTGAAATCCACATACGTGTGCAGCAGAGACACGAAGTTGCTGGAGCGTAACGCAGGCAGGGAGGTTTGTGGGCGAAGCCTCCTAGTAAATAAATAAAATATATACCCACAGTGATGGTATGTTTATTACAGATTCTTATTCATACCTGTCTCTTTAGAAAAACTGCCACCTGTAAAGTGAAACAGGCAAGTGCATGCCCCGTGCAGCATTCATAAACTTCTCCTTAAGTGAGAAGGGTCTCGCTGCAGCTTGCAATACCCATGACATAGATCAGGTACTGCCCTCAACGTCAGTCACAAAACACCCTTTGAGTCAAATATCCCTCCTACAACCCTAATCTTAACCATAATGCAACAGGGCCCTAATGTAAATCATAGTCTAATGCGATGGGTGTTACGTGACTGACGTTGAGGGCGTTTCATGATGTTGGGGTATTACATGACTGACCTCATAGGTACTGCGGTCTGCAATTACACTTTGTTGCCTTAATTCATGCTTGTGGCCTCAGGAGGCACACTGTGTGGTCTCACAACCTGCTGTCATATTTATAATTGGAGGTGTACATCCAGAGGTCCAATCGCCTAGTCCTGTCCATTATCTTTAATTCCAAACCTCCTCTCAGTTGAAGCTCTTTGCCCGTGACCAGTTCCATGCCACTTCTACCTTGGCACATTCAGAGGCCCAGTCGCAAAGCACTCTTCCATTCACATGATCCGCCAGTTCCACTCTTCACTGTAAATCAATGATCCATCCGCCAATCTCCCTCCTCTCTGTTGTTCCTCCAGTGAGCTCAGCAGGTCTGATAAACATCTGGAAGATAGAAGAACAACTCAAACAGATTGCTCAGTATGACTATTCCTTACCGCATCTGCCTCCCCCAGCAGTTCTATATCGTCTTTTCCAATTACTCATGGCATCACCATCTAACCTGTACACACGTGTGTATGAGAACACCATCCACACTCTCTAGTGGGTCTCCTCACTCTGGGCCACCTTCACTGTCTCAGCTAGCCATACAATACAATTTATTTTTGTGTAGCCCAAAATCACACAAGAAGTACCACAATGGGCTTTAACAGGCCCTGCCTCTTGATGGCCCCCCAGCCTTGACTCGATAAGAAGACAAGGAAAAACTCCCAAAAAAACCCTTGTAGGGAAAAAATGGAAGAAACCTCGGGAAAGGCAGATCAAAAAGAGAGCCCTTTCCAGGTAGGTTGAGCGTGCAGTGGGTGTCAAAAAGAAGGGGGTCAACACAACACAATATACAGAACAGAACAGAAGTCTTCCTCAATACAATATAATAGTGCAATAGAAATATTACAAGTACAGAGCAGATGATATCACATAATATGACATCACTTGACATCACCTCCCCACTGAGACTGACCAGCGTCAGGAAGCCCAAATGTGCTCTGCCCACCCTGCTCTACCCCCTTATCTTCGGGTAAGTGCCTGTACTCCTGACTCTTTACATTTTATCCTTGTTCTATAAATAGTTAAAACTACACAGGCAATGGCGACTTTTAATGGCGTTGTGACATTAGGGTGCAGCATTACACTCATCCTCACTGGTGAAGGAGACTTCTCCTCTAACAGCACCATAAGAGAAGCTGGGACACTGGCCCTCTGCTTGTAATGGTGGTCACCCGCTAACAGATTTATTCTGCCTACCCTTTCAAGTTAAACTAGAAAGAGAAGTGACAACGGGACTTTTTTGGATTTTCCAGAAATGAATAGGAAGTTAAAGACCCGGATGGCTGATTGAGCCTTAGAGTTAAGAGGTGGCCTGAGGCAATGCAGTGGGGTGTGCATGTGAGATGAATAAAACTGGGGCTATGGTGGTCTAATGTGGGACACCGGGCTGTGTGCCAGTTCTCATGTCGTCTCCCTTTACTTATCCATTGTGTGCGCCGTCAGAATGAAACGCAGTCTTTGTACTCTAACACTGACCTGTAGGAGGCACCGCATCACAGAGTGAAAGCTGAGAGTCCCAGACGTTAATCATTCTGAGGCCCAACTCTCAGGTTCCTGCTGCTCCAGAGGACTCCTTCGGCTCTCATTGGGCTTCAATTTTTTTTTTTTTTATCTTTGGGTAAAGTTCTGGTTTGACTCCACTAAGCCATTAAAATCCTCAAGAGCTGCCGCCACTCATTTTTCAGATACTTTAGACGTGTGAATGTCACTCCGTGACTTGAGGCTGCATTCAGTCTGAGGCCTCAGCTTTCTATGATATTCATCACTTACTGCCAGGGGGGATCTTTAACTATGAGGGGGTTTCTAATTTGAAAAATGCAAAAAAAAAAAAGGAGATGACAGTGCAGCCTTAAAGTGAAAAAAAATAATAAAAAAGCATTTGCTCCATTTTGAAAATGAAAAATCCTGTGCCGAGTCTGCATGCGTCCATTTACAGAGCCGCCTAATCAAATTGGAAAGTCCTGGGGAAAACAGAGCGGGTCCCTGGGGGTGAGAGGCCTGTGACTCAATATAAACCCCATAGACATCAAAAGAAATATGGGGTCCCTAAAAGATTTTTTTTAAATATGTTATAAATGACTTGGCACCTAACACTGAATTGGTGACAAACTACTGCAGCAGAGAGTAAAGAAAGCTCTCCGCAGGCAAGGCTGGAAGGTGGTGGTCTGCAAGGGCTTCATAGGCTGAAAGGGGCAAAAGGAGTGTGGCTGGAGGCTGGGCGGAGCTAAATGTTTGAGTGGCATGGCAAAAGGCTGGGTGGAGCTAGATGGTTTAATGCCAGAAGGCTGGGTGGGGCTAAATAGATGAATGGCTGCAGGATGGGTAGGGCTTAATATTTGAGTGGCAGCAGAGTGATGGCAAAGAAAAAGATTATATACTTTAAATCAGGTGGGTCCAAGAAGGAGAACAGACATGACTTTCTTTTGAAGTCATTTTCCGAGGCTGGCGCCACCTAAATATATATATATATATATACAGTATATTGTGATGGATCGCCGGCAGCTCAACTGGGCCGAGACGTCCCTGGAATGGAAGGATGGGGAAAGGTATCTACTTGCCAACATTTCCTCCCCCAAAATGCTAGCTGGCAGCTCCCCTCGAGTGTAGCGGTGCCCTGAATTCCCGCAGGGCATCCTGGGACTTGGAATTCAGTTTCTCAACCCTGTTGTGTGCTGTGGGTGCCACTAGGGTGAACTGTCAAAGGACCTGGGGACTCCTTATAACCCGGACGTATGAGGTAGTCATGAGGATGGAAGCCCTGAAGTACTTCCGGGCTGAAGAAAATGTCAGTTCTTCATTAGACCCGGAAGTGTCAGCCAGTCACGTGGTTGGCAGGACAGAAGCACTTCCAGGTTAAGGACCATTTAAAGGACTGATGGGAGCCCAGCAAGCAAGCTGGAGTTGGGAGGTAGAGGATAGAGCTTGTTGGGAGGTGTGAAGGAGAGAGTTGTGATTTACTTAATGTATTAGTGTATTAGCTTGCCTGTTTATTGTGGCAGATGTGCTTTGGGCACTATTTATTTAAAAGAAGAAATTAAAACAACTTCTTGGTGCTTTTAACACATGTGGTCAGTGTCTGTATGTTGGGTTAAGCACTGGTATAGTGCCATCTAGTGTTACTATATATATATATATATATATATATATATATATATATATATATATATATACACTAGCAAAATACCCGCGCTTCGCAGCGGAGAAGTAGTGTGTTAAAGAGGTTATGAAAAAAAAAAAAGGAAACATTTTAAAAATAACGAAATTCTTACGCGTAGAATTTCGAAATGAAACCTGCCTAACTTTTGTAAGTAAGCTGGAAGGAATGAGCCTGCCAAATTTCAGCCTTCCACCTACACGGGAAGTTCGAGAATTAGTGATGAGTCAGTCAGTCAGTCAGTCAGTCAGTCAGTCAGTCAGTGAGTCAGTGAACAGTAGGGGGTGCTCCAGCTCCCCAAACATACAACACAAACAGGCATGGACACAATTTAAAAGAGTCTTTAACTCGTGTAGATATTCTTCCCCAAGTGTTTCCCACCCCATCCACAAGTACAAGTATTCACTAAGCACAAGTCTCAGCACAATAAAGCGCTCCTTTCTTTCTTCTATCTTGGTCACTGTCTCCTCCACTCCTTTTTGCAAGCTTTATCCACCTTCCACCCGACTCTGGCTCACCAATGTGAAGCAGACTGAACCTTTTATTTTAGCCACCCTGGTAATTACTTCTGAACATCCGGCCATGTGGTCTGTCAGCACTTCCAAGTGAGGTGGATACCCCATGTCTCAGAGCTCCTCAATCCTTGCAGTTCCCCTTGGCAGCACCCACAGCACCCAACAGGGCAGAATTAAAGAACTCCAAGTCCCATGGTGCCCTATGGGAATCCTGTGCACCACTGCAACACAAGAAAGCTGCCATCTAGTGTTCTGGGGGAGGTAGTGCCCTAAAGAAGCTGCCTTCCCATCCTTCCATTCCAGGGGCGTCTTGGCCAGGTTGAGCTGCCGGCCATCCATCACAATAGATATGTATATAAAATCCAGTGTCTGTCTGTCTGTATGTCCACTTTTCACAAGAGAACTACTTAATGGATTTAGATTGGGATTTTTTCTATGATTTTGCTTGAACATTCCGGTTGATTTTGTGACTTCTCTCATTGTGCTAAGAATCATAGTTCGCTTGCAGTACCGATTTATTTGCACGACTCTGAGAGGATGGGGCCCTCCTCACTCACGCACCAGCCTCCATTCGAGTCATTCTACCTGTCACCACGTGTTGGAGTGTACTTCAGCAGACATTATCATCTAGAGATTGTTAAGGAGTAACGTTTGACGTTTTTGAGAGAGAGATCAGAGACACAGTACATGTGTTTTAGAGGGTAGCTGATGATTGCCAGAGATATCACGGCCACATGCTTTTCTCCCCACATGGGAGACGCTCTCCCGTCATAGCTGAACACAATCAGATACAGTGCCGACATTTGACATTGGAGCGTACCGACCTTCCGCTTGGCCAGAATTACAATTTTTTTTAAAAATGTTACTGATTTTTAAAGTTTGTCCTGTTTCACTACTACGTGGGCGGAGCCGCAGGGGACAGCTAGTAGTCAACAAATTCAGAAAACTGGCCTTTATTCAACTATATGGCACACATTTTTTAGAACTAATCATGCCAAGCCACCAGCTGTGCACAGCTACTGTCAGGTAGGTAATATAGAACTAAAAATTATAGTAGGGTTTAACTTGGGGCGCCGTGGACAAATCTTGAAACATTAAGTGCACCGTGAAAAGAAAATGTTTGGGAACCGCTGAGCTAGAGTCTCTACGTGTCTTACTGATATTTCAACCTGGATGAAGGACCACCATCTACAGCTCAACCGGGCAAAGGCAGAGCTTCTTGTTTTATCACTTTGGATTAAAGAGTCAGCTAGGCAGATACTGTAAATATAAGCGTCAATGCACACGTGCCCAGCTGGAGATCCAGAGATGAGCTCCTCAACCAACCATGGCAAGATAACCCATCCATCCTGTGCAGGACCCTCATTTGAGTTGCTTATATGTCGTAGTGTCATTTTTATGTGATCATAAGTGAAGATGTAGACTGCACGTTGTGGCATACGACCGGCACCCTTTCCATGCAGGGACACCTCTACAGTGGATGGACCAGGGGAGAGAGAGGTTATTCAGGGGATTACCCACCCCAGAATGCTAGAGGGCAGCCCCCAGGCTTACAGCAGTGCCACGGGTTTGGAGCATGGAAGCGCAACCTTGCTGGGGCCCATGGCCATTGCCAGGGGGCATGTGGAGAATTTTTGAGCCCTTGGTTGCAGTATTTCCACCACACCTGGTGGTGCTGCCAGAAGAAGGTCATCAAGCACCTGGAGCACATCTGGGTGCCCCATAGAGGAAGCCAACTGCCACTACTCTGGGAGGTGGAGGACAAAGCTTGCTGGAAGAGGAGTGAAGGTGCACAGAGGAGAAGATGAATGAGAGAGAGAAAGAAAAGGAGAAGAGAAGTGTGCTTTGTGTACTGTGTCTGTGCTGGGAACTGTGCAGTGAAGGTGGGAAACGAAGGAAAGAGTTTCCCACGTGGAAAAATAAAAAAGATGAGTGCTGAACTTGTGTCCCCATCTGTCTGTGTTGGGGATTGGGCGGCAGTAACGCCCTCTAGTGGCCACAAAGTGTATTTATTTGTTGTGTGTGTTTTGGGATGCATTCAATCCTGTTAGTCATCACTTAATACCAAATACATGTGAAATATGACTTTATTTCTGACATCTAGAAGCGCTACTGAGTAAAGTCATTTTCATGCCTGCTATAAACATTAGACTCCTCTTATCTCTTTGTTAGAAGAGTCCCAGCACATTCAAGTGAAGCAAATGTCTCATCCTAATCACGAGCAACGAGTGTGAAGAAGAGAATCTGGAGGTGTCTGACCTTTGATCCCGACAGAGGGTTAAAACTCCTCGAGGGGCTCAGTGCGCGACACTTCCCCGACATGAAGAACTCTTCCCTTTAGGTCTCTGATAAGTAATCCTGTCACTTTCCATATTCTGCGTTTTTGTTTACCTGCCTACACACAAACAGGAGCGATTGGGATGCTGGCCCACTGCTTTTTCAGTTTTTAAAGCAGTTCGGTAGTGGACTTTAAAAACACAGCGTACTGCATATAATTTATGGTGACAGTTAAGTGTGTTAAGCTCCATCTTTTTCATTAGCAAAGGGGCTCATTATTGTGTCCTTTTAATGCATTATTAATGCTCTGGCTAGCATTTAGATTCTACTCACAGAGGAAAAAATCATACAGCAATGTTGAAACTGTCCAGAGATTTATGAAGGTGGCAAAAGAAAAAAATACACACACACACACACAATGGATTCATTTTTTCATTCATTTTTAATTATTGTTATTGTTATTTTTTCTTGTATTTTATATTTTTTAATATTATTGCCTACTTGTAATTGTTTCATTCATGTACCTTTCTTTTTGACTTCTTGTAAAGCACTTTAACCCACATAGTTTGTATTAAAATGTGCTGTATACATAGATATGGTTGTTGTTGGCGTGTATTCTTTATATAATTATGTACGTATTTCCGTCACATTTCTCAATGGTTTGGTTTCTGTATTTGAATCACTTGTCTGCCATGTTTAAGGGGAATGTATCGAGCAGGGGGCGTTAGCTCTCTTATTGGAATGAGTTCTTTCATAAATGCATCATGTTACATAACCTGAATCTATATAAATATAATATAAAAAGGCGATACCCCCTCCTTTAGTGATATGGCGGTAGGAAATCACATAGGAGAAATAACAGCTTTCTTTAATACAATAGAATGCATCCATCCATTCATCCATTAGCCAACCCGCTATATCCTAACTACACGGTCACGGAGGTCTGCTGGAGCCAATTCCAGTCAACACAGGCACCAAGGCAGGAAACAAACCCCGGGCAGGGTGCCAGCCCACCGCAGGACACACACACCCACACACCAAGCACACACTAGGGATAATTTTGGATCGCCAATGCACCTCACCTGCATGTCTTTGGAGTGTGGGAGGAAACTGGAGTACCTGGAGGAAACCCATGCAGACATGGGGAGAACATGCAAACTCCACTCAGAGAAGATCCGGGAAGCGAACCCGGGTGTCCTTACTGCAAGGCAGCAGCGCTACCCACTGCACCACCGTGCCGCCCTTACATAATCAATGCTTGGAGTTAGATAGATAGATAGATAGATAGATAGATAGATAGATAGATAGATAGATAGATAGATAGATAGATAGATAGATAGATAGATAGATAGATAGATATGAAAGGCACTATATAATCGATAGATAGATAGATAGATAGATAGATAGATAGATAGATAGATAGATAGATAGATAGATAGATAGATAGATAGATAGATAGATAGATAGATAGATAGATAGATAGATAGATAGATGCTTTATTAATCCCAAGGAGAAATTCTCATGTTTGTCAGAACTGGTGGGTTTTTGTTTGTCCACCTGCCTCTTGAGGATTGACCACAAGTTCTCAATGGGACTAAAGGTCTGGGGAGTTTCCTGGCCATGGACCCACCATTTCGATGTTTTGTTCCCTGAGCCACTTAGTTCTCAAAACTTTTGACCACAACTGTACACTTAATAACCTGTAAGGACAAAGTGAAAATATTTCAGCCAAGTTTGTAAACTACTTAAATATCAAAAAGTGAAATCTCTCATGCCTAAAAGTATTGAGACCCTTAATTCAATACTTTACAGAAACCCCTTTAGCATCAGTTCCAGCTTCTTGTCTCCCTCAATAAGTCTCTACTAGCTTTACACACCTGGATTTTAGGCAGTTTATCCCATTCTTCCTGGCAGATCCCCTCAAACTCCGTTAGCTTGGATGTGAAGTGTCTGTAAATTGCCATTCTCAGGTTCTCCACACACATGGTCTCTGGGGTTTAATTGTAGGCTTTGGCCAGACCACTCAAGGACACTTAGCGACTTGTTCCCAGGGCACTCCAAGTGCTGTCCTGGCTGTATGTTTCATGCTGAAGGCTGAACAGTCACCCCAGTCCAAGCCAGTTTTCTTCAAGCACCTCTCTGTATTTGGATACATCCATCCTTCTCACAATTCTGACCAGTCTCTATGTCCCTACACCCCATGGAATCACTACTATGCTTCACCAAATGGATTTTATTAAGATTTTATGGTCTTTCTAGACATGATGTTTAGAGTTCTGCCCAAAAAGTTGAGGTTTTGTCTCATCAGACCAGAAAAGTCTTTTTCCTTATGCTCTCAGAGTCTTTTTACTTCAGAGCAGCTTCCCTTTAGCCACTCTACCATAAAAGTCTGATTCATGGAGGACTCATGAGATGGTCATCCTTCTGACAGGTTCTTCCATCTCAGCAGTGGACCTCTGAAGCTCTGTGAAAGTGACTATTGGCTTCTTAGTAACAAGGCCCTTCTTGCCCGGTCACTCAGTTTGGCCAGACAACCAACTCTAGGAAGAGACCTGCTGGTTCCAAACCCCCAGGCAGTGCACCAGCCCACCACAGCAATAGAATACAATGCAATTTATTTTTGTGTGGCCCAAAATCACACAAGAAGTGCTGCAATGGACTTTAACAGGCCCTGCCTCTTGACAGCCCCCCAGCCTTGACTCTGTAAGAAGACAAGAAAAAACTCCCAAAAAAAACCCTTATAGGGAAAAAATGGAAGAAACCTTGGGAAAGGCAGTTTCCAGGTAGGTTGGGTGTGCAGTGGATGTCAAAAAGAAGGGGTCAACACAATACAATACACAGAACAGAACAAATCCTCAATAAAGTATAAAAATAAAAAATTTTACAAGTACGGACCAGAATTTAACAGTAGATGATATCCCATAATACGATTTGGATTTGTTTAGAGTCCTGGAGACCTCAGCTATCAAGCTGCCTCCCCCATTTGGCCATTCCACAGCTGAGACAGCGCTGGGCCAGTCAATCCGATGACAGGACCCCCTCTAACCCACGATTCCTGCGATCCTCCATTAGGGATGACTTTACTTTAGGCAGGCAAAACAACTTGGCAGGTGGGCCGAGAAAAGAAACAGAATTAGGTGAGAGTTAGTAACAATTTATAATTATCATGTTCCTTATGTTTTAGTGCTAATGACTAACAACAGAGATGCAGTCTGCACAGTTAATCAGCAGCTCTAGTCAGGATATGCTAAACTGAAGTAGTGAGTCTTCAGCCGGGATTTAAAAGCTGAGACCGAAGGGCCATCTCTTATAGTAGCAGGCAGACCACTCCACAGTTTAGGGGCCCTGTAACTAAAAACTCAACCTCCCACTGTTATTTTATTAATACTTGGAATCATAAGCAGACCGGCATCTTGAGATCTTAATATACGTTCTGGTTTGTAAGTCATGATAAGTTCAGACAAGTAAGCCGGACCGCGGCCATTTAATGCGTTACATGTTAAAAGGAGGATTTTGAAATCTGCCCTAAACTTAACCGGGAGCCAGTGTAAGGATTTAAGAACTGGAGTTATGTGTTCGTATTTTCTTGTTCTTGTAATAATTCTTGCAGCAGAATTTTGGATTAACTGGAGGTTGTATAAAGAACATCCAGTGAACACCGCATTGCAGTAGTCAATCCTACTAGAAATAAATGCATGAATTAATTTTTCAGAATCCTGTTTATTTAGAAAACACCTTAATTTCCCAACATTTTTAAGATGGAAGAAACACGATTTGAACAGCTTTGTAATATAAATGACATGCTAGGCTCAAAGATAACTCCTAGATTACAGGTTGATTCAGTAAAATTAATGGGGATTCCAACTGAGTTAAATGATGACAGAATATCGTTGTGATCAGCGTTATTCCCTCCAACAATTAACATCTCTGTTTTATTGGTGTTTAAAGACAAGTATTTCTCATCCATCCACTCCTTTAATTCACTAACACAACTAATTAAAGACAACATCAGAGAAACTTCATTTGATCTAAAAGAAAAGTATAACTGGGTGTCATCTGCATACGAGTGAAAATTAACATTATGTTTCCTAATGAGAGATCCCAGTGGAAGCATGTAAAGTGAAAACAGTGAAGGTCCCAGTACTGAGCCCTGCAGGACACCATACTGAACTTCTGTGTATAATGATGGAGTACTGTCAGCACATTTCTGTACATATTGGAATCGATTTGATAAGTAAGAACTAAACCAAGCGAGCACGGTGCCTGTAAGCCCAACATCATTTTCTAGCCTGTGCAGTAAAATCGAATGGTCAGTGGTGTCAAATGCTGCACTTAAGTCTAACAACATAATTACAGTGGAGTTTCCTTCATCAGAGGATATCAGAATGTCATTTACAACCCGTGTTAGTGCCGTTTCTGTACTATAACCAGTGTGAAAACCAGACTGGAATTTCTCAAATAAATTGTAATGCGTAAGGTGTGACTGAAGCTGATTGACGACTGCTTTTTCTAGTATTTTGGAGAGAAAGGGTAAATTTGAAATAGGCCTATAATTATTAAGTATATGTGAGTCTAGGTCTGACTTTTTAATTTATGGTTTAATGACTGACATTTTTAGTGCATTAGGTACTGTGCCAAGCAATAATGAACTATTGATAATGTTTAGAATAGACACTGCAAGAACATCCATTGCACTTACGCTACATAACAGACGAAGGAAGCTATGACAAGAACTCAGTTCGGGAGTGGGGTCCCGATGTGTAGGGTCTGCCATTTTCGTCACTGTGTTGTAAGGATTTTCAGGATTGGGTGACGTTATCTCCCATCCGTGTGCCGGGCAATGTTCCAAGGCTTTATACTCTTTCTTCATGTGCAGGCCCCCGTTTAGGTGAATCATACAATTCCAAACATGGCAAAGAGGATACAATTTCTTGTTGAACCTGACAGACGAAAAATAGTGCACGCTTCCCCAGCTGTCTTTATCTGTCTTGTTTTATGCTTTGCCTAGCAGTTCTTAAATGGTGAACCCCTGTGCTAAATCTGGCTCTGTACATGTGAGTAGAAAATGGCAGATTTATAAAATATATTTGCACAGAGCACAGTGACATATTAAACATATATACTTATTAGAGGGTGGTACCTCAGGAGGCAGGGCCACCTGTCAATCTCCATTTAAGGGCTGCTCCCAGTCCTGTATAGGATTATGGGAATTGTAGTCACTTTGCAGTACATATGCTTGCATTCAGTAGTTGGTGAGTTAGTGTCTCCTTTGTAATGTTGCTTATTCTTTGGATTTCTTTTGGCTTTTTAACATTTTACTATTCAGTTTATGGTTTATGATTTCTGGATCTCATTTTGGGACTTTGTCTAATTTGTAATGGTGATGGACATGTTGACAGACAAGATTAGACAGGGGTCCCCGTGGACTATGATGTTTGCTGATGACACTGTGATCTGTAGCGATAGTAGGGAGCAGGTTGAGGAAACCCTGGAGAGGTGGAGATATGAGAAGAGAGGAATGAAGGTCAGTAGGACCACCAAGACAGAATACATGTGTGTGAATGAGGAGGAGGTCAGTGGAATGGTGAGGATGCAAGGAGTAGAGTTGGTGAAGGTGGATGAGTTTAAATACTTGGGATCAACAGTACAGAGTAATGGGGATTGTGGACGAGAGGTGAAGAAGAGAGGGCAGGCAGGATGGAATGGGGTGGAAAAGAGTGTCAGGAGTGATTTGTGACAGGTGGGTATCAGCAAGAGTGAAAGGAAGGTCTACAGGACGGTAGTGAGACCAGCTATGGTATATGGGCTGGAGATGGTGGCACAGGAGACAGAGCTGGAGGTGGCAGAGATAAAGATGTTAAGATTGGGATTGGGTGTGATGAGGATGGATAGGATTAGAAATGATGACATTAGAGGGTCAGCTCAAGTTGGACGGTTGGGAGACAAAGTGAGAGAGCCGAGATTGCGTTGGTTTGGACATGTGCAGAGGAAGAAGGATGCTAAGGATAGAGCTGCCAGGGAAGAGAAAAAGAGGAAGACCTAAGCGAGGGTTTTTCGATGTGGTGATAGAGGACATACAGGTGATGGATGTAACAGAACAAGATGCAGAAGGCAGAAAGATATGGAAGAAGATGATCCACTGTGGCAACCCCTAACGGGAGCAGCCGAAAGAAGAAGAAGAAGAAGATTTTGGGACATTGTCTTGGATTGCCTTTGCCTGTTCAGGAAACCTCTTGTGCTTCACACAGCTTTATTTTGTTACAGAGCCATTTTCTAAAATAAGAACGGGGAACAAATAAAGTTCTATCTATCAATAAGAAAGTTGACATACGAGAGAATATCATTTAGTTCATCGAGCCCGTTTGTTAAGCTAATAGCTAAGCTGCCCCAATATCTCATTCAGATTCTTCTCACTTGTTCTTCAACGCCATGTCTTGGTAGTTTGTTCCAGAGTCCCACAACTCCTTGTATAAAGAAGTGCTTCCTGGCTTCATATTACTAAACGGCTCATATGATATTTTTGGTAAACCCCTTAAATTAAAGCTGAAAGTCTTAATTTCAATCACATAATGATTGCTTGGTTTAAAATCTATTATGGTAGCGTACAGAGTCAAAATTATGAAAATTTTGTCACTGTGTATGTATACTTATGGGCCTGCCTGACTGTATGCATGTACTTTGTGGAAGTCAACCCCGACTCAGACAGGCACAGTGACACAAATTTGCAAAAATTCTGAAAATCTTGTTTTTGTTTGCAAATCCGGGGTACTGAATGCTGTTTGATTTGGTACCCCCTGACTTTTGGGGATCAGATGAGGGCATAGGGCTGCAACATAACAAAATGTGAAGGGTCTGAAGACTTTTTGAAGGCACGGGACAAACTTAAGGAATCGCATCAAAGATGTGCTGTGGAACGTTTAGTGTTTTTACTTTGAGAAGGTTTAAAAACAAGAATGCCTGGACTGTGGAATTTCTTGTTTTACACTTCAGTTATTGAACTGTTGGCTTCTCTTAGCAAAGGTAAAATTTAGGAAACCTTAACGCAATGTAGATTCCTCCTCAAAGTTGTTTAATGGTTCCCACTAAGGGTCCATGCTGCCTGTCTAATACACATTGGTTCTGTGAAAGACAGAATGGCAGAAGATGCGTGTGTTAAATGAGTAACAGTAGGGGAGATGTGGGACCGAGAAGGAGATATCAAATTGGAGAATATTCCTTCCCTTAATTTCATTTAAATTAACAGGCATTCAAAAGTGCCTAGAATGAGTCAAAAATATTACAAGGCGCCAGCAGAGAAGTCACTTCATTTGTTCTCAAGCCAGGTATTTTGGAGGCAACATGAGAGACTCTCTCATTTAGAGAAAGTCTTGAAAAGAAGCACCAAGCAAAAGAGTCGGCATCTGAAAAGGAATAAATTAAATTCATCATAGAGAATTAATGTCAGCCATAATTAGGAGTGGCGTGAAAGAGACTTAGAAAGTGCCGCATCCAGAAATGCGTGAATGTGTGGAGCTTTCTGAACTTTTCAGACTGCAGGTAGGAGCACACAGCAGGCCATGAAAACATGTCAGGAAAATGCTGAGTATAGGATTGAGCAGAGCTGGGTGGGCGACAGCTCGTCACCCTCAAAGGGATAGGGGGCACACAGCAACGGCTCAGTGATGGCAGCTCTTCAGTGGGTAGGTGCCAGAATTATGATGGAGTGCGACACGCCGCTCAGCAAACCACGACTGGCTGCAATAATGGAGAAGGCCAAAGATGAAGCTGACATGTGTCACGCATGTGCATCTGAGGATCTCCTTGAAGGCTCATTCGAGGTAAATGGTAACCCACCAGGGTGAGAGGGGGCGCTGTTGCTAAACTTGTCCCCTTTTCCCCCCACAGCTCCTAGAAACCCCCCAGTGAAGGAAACTAGCTCCACCCCTCCCAGTCCTCCCATTATAAAAAGACCGTCTGCCTCCATTAAGTCGTCTTGTCTTGATGAGACCAGTTCTGGAGAGTGAAAGCTCTGAGAATACTTTCTGTTGTTGTGTTTGCTTACCAAGTGCGTTTTGAGTGTGTTCTTGCTTGCTTGTTAACTATTACAAGACGGCACCTGTTTAAGTTTGAAGGAATTAAAAGGGACTACCCGGCTGGAGTCCCAAACCTTTTTGAGTTGTTCCGACTTTGCTTGAACCCGTGTTCGGCCACCTCACACATGACAGCAAGGAAAAGAGAGTCGAAGACTTCAAAGCTCCAAAAAGTGAATTCACAAGCGGCCGTTAATGAGAAAGCAGGGAATACAGGAGCGGAATATTAGTTAGCGTTCAAAAACAGATAAATGGCCAAAAGGAGGAACAAAATCCTAAACAGGCAGCAAAAACTCATTTTTTATTTTGTTATTAATCATTTTAAGGTGCATTTACATATAATACAAAACTCCAATACTGTGATAGCCCTGTCTGTCTGTCTGTTGTCACAGATGTGTGCATGAGAAGCGGTCTAAGGGCTTAAGTGGGAGTGAAACACAGAGTGTGGGGTTAATTCATTGTACTAATGGCTCTTCTCCCTCTCCTGCAGACCTCCAGAAGATAGACCCGCCTAAATCTCCTCCCACTTCCGCCAGCATGTCACACCCCTGTTGACCTCACTTCCACCCGAAGACACGCCTCTTCCTTTCCTTCAACTATAAAGCTGGAGCACTTTTCTCAAGTTGCAGTCTATGTTATTATGACTCAGTGCTTTGTGATTACTCGTTGTTTGAGTTATCATTTTATTGCAAAACCGACACTACGCAGGGTGGAATCCCCAAACTTTTGTTTTTTTTCTTGTCTCTTATTACACTGTCCATCCACCTCTTTCCACATGAAACAACTTGGCTCCCAGTGGACTGATAGATAGATAGATAGATAGATAGATAGATAGATAGATAGATAGATAGATAGATAGATAGATAGATAGATAGATAGATAGATAGATAGATAGATAGATAGATAGATAGATAGATAGATAGATAGATAGATAGATAGATAGATAGATAGATAGATAGATAGCTGCCCTTTGTCACCCATTCTGTTCATAAGTTTTATGGACAGAATTTCTAGGAGCAGCCAAGGAGCGGAGAGGGTCTGGTTCAGTGACCTCAGAATCTCATCTCTGCTATTTGCGGATGACCTGGTTCTGTTGGCTTCATCGGAAAGTGACCTCCCGGTCTCACTGGAGCGGTCCGCAGGCAAGTGTGAAGCAGCGGGGATGAGAGTCAGCACCTCTAAATCCGAGGCCATGGTTCTCAGCCGGAAAAGGGTGGAATTCTCTCTCCAGGTTGGGAACACATTACTGCCTCAAGTGGAGGAGTTCAAGTATCTTGGGGTCTTGTTCACGAGTGAGGGAAGAATGGAGCGGGAGGTCGACAGACGGATCAGTGAGGCATCCGCAGTAATGCGGGCTCTGCAACGGTCCATCATGGTGAAAAGAGAGCTGAGCCAAAAGGCGAGGCTGTCGATTTACCAGTCAATCTATGTTCCTACCCTCACCTATGGCCACGAGCTTTGGGTAGTTACCAAAAGAGCAAGATTGCGGATACAAGCGGCCAAAATGAGTTTTCTCCGCAGTGTGGCTGTACTTTCCCTTAGAGATAGGGTGAGGAGTTCAGTTATCTGAGAGAGACTTGGAGTAGAGTCGCTGCTCCTCCACATTCTCTTCCTGCCTTTTTGCAGGCCCCTATTTAAATAGTACATCCGTTTCCATGGCACTCCCGGAAATTGCAATGACCACCCTGTACTTCCTAAAAGGTCCTCTCTATCCAACCCGCCTATCTTATCTTCCGTATTCTCAAATGGGATTTTACATAGAGAGGAAAGAAAAAAATAGATAGATAGATATGAAAGGCACTATATAAAAGATAGATAGATAGATCAACATGGAGTACCACAGAGCACCAAACCCCAGACATGAAAGCACAGGCAAGTCCTGGGATCAAAATGAAGTTGCCTGAACAAGTTTTGCCTGTCTCCTCTCCCGGCTCTGACTCCCCGGACATAGCAATGCAGCTCTTTTTACTGAAGACCCAGGAGTGCTTCCAGTGCCAGGGGATTGCCCATTGGAAGCATTTCCAGGTCACACAGTAGTCCCATAAAGTAGGTAGTGTAATTCCTGCAGCAACCATGCATCCCAACAAGGCTGCCTCACTGGACTACAGTTCCCAGCATTCCCTGTGGGTGGCTGAATGGGTACTGAAGCCCTGGATTGATACCATCTAGTGGATTGGGAGAGTATACAGCCTTGATACAGAGCTTCCACAATCTTAAGAGAATGAGATGAATCCCAGCAGGGTCACCAGCCCATTCATATTGTCCATTACAATAGATAGACAGACAGACAGACAGACAGACAGACAGACAGACAGACAGACAGACAGACAGACAGACAGACAGACAGATAGATAGATAGATAGATAGATAGATAGATAGATAGATAGATAGATAGATAGATAGATAGATGAGAAAGGTGCTATATATTAAATAAACAGATCTTAAAGGCATTATATAATAGATAGATATGAAAGAGGCTACACAATAAATAGATCTAAAAAGCGCTATATAAAACATAGACAAACATAAAACATGAACAGACACAAGTAGAATGTATATAGCACCTGTCACCTTCCAGGCATGTCCCTTCACTGTCACTGATGCATAAGTAAGTGCCAGACGAGTGTCCACAGATGTCACGCGCTGCTCCCCTTTCATTCCATTCAAAAGGGATCAAAAGCCAGCAGTTACCAGTTGTAAGGAGATGGTTCCTTTCATGTCTGCTTGTGAACCTGCATTAACATCCATGTAGCCCGCATCAAAGAGACATGCAGAAGATGAAACAAAAACTCTGTGAGTGGACACATTTTTAACTAAAAGAGTGAATAAAATATGAGCTTTAAGAGAAGGATAACAATTCTAAATGGTTACACCTCCATCATCCTGCGTGCCTGTGAGATTACTACATACAGTGCATCCGGAAAGTATTTCCAGCGCTTCATCACTTTTTCCACATTTTGTTATTTTACAGCCTTATTCCAAAATGGATTAAATTCATTTTTTTCCTCAGAATTCTACACACAACACCCCATAATGACAACGTGAAAAAAGTTTACTTGAGATGTTTGCAAATTTATTAAAAATAAAAAAATTGAGAAAGCACATGTACGTAAGTATTCACAGCCTTTGCCATGAAGCTCAAAATTGACCTCAGGTGCCTCCTGTTTCCCCTGATCATCCTTGAGATGTTTCTGCAGCTTCATTGGAGTCCACCTGTGGTAAATTCAGTTGACTGGACATGATTTGGAAAGGCACACACCTGTCTATAGAAGGTCCCACAGTTGACAGTTCATGTCAGAGCACAAACCAAGCATGAAGTCAAAGGAATTGTCTGTAGACCGAGACAGGATTGTCTCGAGGCACAAATCTGGGGAAGGTTACAGAAAAATTTCTGCTGCTTTGAAGGTCCCAATGAGCACAGTGGCCTCCATCATCCGTAAGTGGAAGAAGTTCGAAACCACCAGGACTCTTCCTAGAGCTGGCCAGCCATCTAAACTGAGCGATCGGGGGAGAAGGGCTTTAGTCAGGGAGGTGAGCAAGAACCTGATGGTCACTCTGTCAGAGCTCCAGAGGTTCTCTGTGGAGAGAGGAGAACCTTCCAGAAGGACAACCATCTCTGCAGCAATCCACCAATCAGGCCTGTATGGTAGAGTGGCCAGACAGAAGCCACTCCTTAGTAAAAGGCACATGGCAGCCCACCTGGAGTTTGCCAAAAGGCACCTGAAGGACTCTCAGACCATGAGAAAGAAAATTCTCTGGTCTGACGAGACAAAGATTGAACTCTTTGGTGTGAATGCCATGCGTCACGTTTGGAGGAAATCGGGCACCGCTCATCACCAGGCCAATACCATCCCTACAGTGAAGCATGGTGGTGGCAGCATCATGCTGTGGGAAACTGGGAGACTAGTCAGGATAAAGGGAAAGATGACTGCAGCAATGTACAGAGACATCCTGGATGAAAACCTGCTCCAGAGCGCTCTTGACCTCAGACTGGGGCGACGGTTCATCTTTCAGCAGGACAACAACCCTAAGCACACAGCCAAGATATCAAAGGAGTGGCTTCAGGACAACTCTGTGAATGTCCTTGAGTGGCCCAGCTAGAGCCCAGACTTGAATCCGATTGAACATCTCTGGAGAGATCTTAAAATGGCTGTGCAACGACGCTTCCCATCCAACCTGATGGAGCTTGAGAGGTGCTGCAAAGAGGAATGGGCGAAACTGGCCAAGGATAGGTGTGCCAAGCTTGTGGCATCATATTCAAAAAGACTTGAGGCTGTGATTGCTGCCAAGGGTGCATCAACAAAGTATTGAGCAAAGGCTGTGAATACTTATGGACATGGGATTTCTTAGTTTTTTATTTTTAATAAATTTGCAAAAACCTCAAGTAAACTTTTTTCATGTTGTCATTATGGGGTGTTGTGTGTAGAATTCTGAGGAAAAAAATGAATTTAATCCATTTTGGAATAAGGCTGTAATATAACAAAATGTGGAAAAAGTGATGCGCTGGGAATACTTTCTGGATGCACTGTAATATAACGGATTACACTTGCTGGACGTTCCCTGACTCTAGGCAAAGAAAAACAGAAAAACAACCAGCATTAGATGAAGTTAAGAAGATCCTCAATGAATGGATGAGATCAGTCCTATTTTATAATGAAAACAGAGACCATTCCTGTACTGGCCTCACTGAATCTCCTGTTCAATTACCCAGCAAGCTAAACACCTTCATGCAATAATTCCTGGAACCACAATGTGATGTTGAGAATGTTTAATTACACAAATGGTGTGAAGCTGTTAGTACAAATACAAACAAACACTAGTAAGTACTTGTATAAGTAGTATAAAGTAAATCCAGCAGCATTTATAACTAAGAGCTTAACAGCCAAAAGCTCAGTACATTTACGTGTGTAAAGTCCAGCCCTGACACAGACAGACTTAGGACACAGGTTCAAAGCACACAAGCGGTTTTTATTTTCTTTTTCCCTTGTGGGAAACGCCTTCCCCGTTCCCCACAAGTATAACACACAGTCCGCAGCACAACACAATACTTTTCCTTCTCTTTCTTTCTCCTCCACTCACCCTCCGGCAAGCTTCGTCCTCCTCCTCCCGACTCTGGCTCCCAGAGTAGGGGCTGCTGGCTCCTTTTATAGCCCACCTGGAAGTGCTGCAGGTGCTTGATGACCAATTCCAGCAGCACTTCTGGGTGTGGTGGAAGAGCTGCTCTGTAGGGCTCAGCAGCAGCTACAGCACCTCCTGGCAGCGCCCATGGATCCCAACAAGTGCAAAAGATATCAGCTGGTTCAGTCCTAATTGATGGCCTATAAAAAGGTTTCTCATCACCAAGGGGTCAGACAAGAAGCACCTCATGATGGGTAAAAGCAAAGAGCTGTCTCAAGACCTTCACAACCTTATTGTTGATGGATTTGGTGACAGACATACAGTGTTTTTCGCACCATAAGGCTCACTGGATTATAAAGCACAATATCAATGAATGGGATCTACTTTCATACATAAGGCGCATCGGATTATAAGGCACATTCAGCGAAACAAAACAGTCAGATAAGTCAAACTTTATTCAACTCATTCCCAATAACTCTCAACATTGTTCAGTTGTAACATAAAATACAAAACAATACACTCACTTTTTCAGTTCATTTCTCTTCCACAAATCCATCAAATTCTTTATCCTCAGTGTCCGAGGTAAATAGTTGGGCGATTTCAGCATCAAGCATGCCCGGATCTCTCTCGTCATCATCCGAGTCAGTCTCATTGCTGTTACTTAGCTGTTTAGTGATGATTCCGCCCTTTGTGAAAGCTCGGACTCTACTTGAGACTGACACCTTAGCCCAGGCATCCACGATCCATTGGCAGATAGTGGCGTAACTCGCCCGGCGTTGCCTTCCTGTCTTGGTGAATGTGTGTTCGCCTTCTGTCATCCAATGCTCCCACGCAGCTCTCAATTTAACTCTGAATGACCTGTTGACGCTGATATCTAACGGTTGGAGTTCTTAGGTTAATCCACCCGGAATGATGGCAAGCTCCGAATTAGTTTGCTTCACTCGGATTTTGACAGTATCGGTGAGATGGGTGCGCAAGGAGTCGCAGATCAATAGAGATGGAGATTTGTGGAAAATGCCATCCAGTCTCCTGACGTAAACTTCTCTCAGCCACTCACTCATCTTCTCCTTGTCCATCCAGCCCATTGGGTTAGCTTTCATGATGACGCCGGCCGGAAACTTTTCTTTTGGCAAAGTGTTCCTCTTGAAAATGACCATGGGTGGTAGTTTCTGGCCATTAGCCTGGCAACCGAGAACTACAGTGAAGGATGATTTCTCGTTCCCTGTGGTGCGTATAGATACCGTACTGCTCCCTGTTTTCTCGACAGTATCAATCTCATATATGCTGAAAAACAATCTCAACTTTCACATTAATTAAATTTAAGATTTATCCTTTGATTCCTTTATTAATAAAATGTCTTTCAAACTTGTAAAATTAACTGTTTTTATTGGCGATTGTCCATAGATTGTGTCGTCACGACTTTATTTATGGGCAGTCCCTCAGGTGCGCTGCGAAAGAAAATTTTTGGACTTAGTGCGCCGCAACTCGAAAAAGGTTGCCTTTCACTGTGTTAGTGTATAGTCTATGGGAGGGAGGTTCTTACGACCCCCATAAGTTGAATTGAATTGGACTATTTCTAGCCTCTCTGACTATACATTACACTCAGTTAGTGACCTGCCTTGCCAGATGTAAGGACACATGCCTTACGTGCCAAGTAACATGGAAGTCAATGTGCTTTATTGATTGTGCAGCACTGTATGTTTAAAGCGTACGAAGAAGAAATAAAGCATCTTTAAGTATAGAAACAACTTAAGTTTGACAAGAAAAACTATGTTTATAGAAGATAGTACTAGGGTGTTGTACCGTGTTAGCCATTATGAATGTAGCGAGAAGTCAAGCAAAATGACGCCTTTTATTGGCGAACTAAAAAGATTATAATATGCAAGCTTTTGAGGCAATTCTGGCCCCTTCTTCTTGTGTGGATTATTTGCTTCGAGTTTTCACAAAATATTTTAAAACGAACTTCTGGACTGAGAGATTTCTTTTGGCGCATGTTTTACCCGTGCTTGAGCCCGCCTTACACATCCACAGCTACACTATGGTTTTGCCTCGGATGCAGAAGTGATAGACCTCGACAGTTTAGAAGTGTATTAAATGCTGAGATACACAGGCCTCAAAACTACCGAGTCCACTGGTTTGAGAACAGGAACTAAGAGGTGCGTGTAACATGGGCGTTAGTACCCCGGTGAAATGGGCGAAGTCAAAACAGGGGCGTCAGCTTACGGGCTTCAGGTTGCCGAATCTGTCCGAGGCTTCAGGCTGTCTCTTCTGCAGCTGGACCCAATTGGAACTGAGGTGGAGGATGAGTGCAGAGGTCCTTGATAAAAATAAAAAATAAACCTCTGGAGTGACGGGGGTGACAGTTCAGCATGACAAAGACCACAAGCAAACAGCCAAGACAAGAACGGATCTCTTTGGGCAGAACTCAAAAGCACTGTGTCTTATCACATGCCTGATATCATCCTTACTGTGAAGCATAGTGGTGGTGGCAGTATCATGACACGATTGTGCCCCTCAGTGACAAGAACAGGGAGACCAATCAGAATGCAGCCAAATACAGTGAGGGAAAACCCACTCCAGCGTATGCATGCCACCTTAGATTGGGATGACAGTTCACCATTCAGCATGACAAATGATCTGAAGCATTACAGCCAACAAGACAATGCTGGGGGTGGCTTTGGGACAAGTCTCTGCTTTTGTTTAAGTTGCCCCTCCAAATGTCAGACTTTAACCCCACTGAGTATGTGTGGAGAGACCTGAAGATGACAGTTTACAGCCACTTCACATCCAGTCTGATGGAGCTGGAGAGGACATGTCAAGAAGAATGGGATAAACTGACCCAATCCAGGTGTGCAAAGCTTGGAGAGACCTGTAGATGGAACTGCTGCCAAAGAAGTGTCTACAAAGTAGTGAATTTACATTTACGTATTTGGCTGAGGTGACTTACAACATTGATGATACAATTGATTTAATTTCTTTTGGGTTTTCCAGTTTGCGCACAGGCAGGTCAAGTGACTTGATCATTACTTGTCAGTAGTGGGATTTGAACTCACAACCTCAGGGTTTGCAGTCTGAAGCCTTACCCACTACAACACACTGCTTGAATTTAAGGGTCCGACTACTTAAAGGAATGAGAGATTTCAGTTTTTGATTTGTAATGTATTTCACTTTGTCATTATGGGTCATTGATTGTAGACTGATGGGCATAAAATGGCAAATGCATCCATTTAAAATGACATCTACAACACAATAAAGTGTGCAGAAAGTGACGGGGGTCTGAAGACTTATCTCAAGTCACTGTATCTGCCGGTTTTCTTTATGATCTTATTTGCCGTTGCATTGTACAATTGGCTTTACAGCCTCTTGGTCTGAATACTTTAGTGAAAGGCGCTATATAAAATAAAGATAAATTGTATTGGCGATTCTAAATTGGCCCTAATATGTGCTTGGTGTGTGGGTGTGTTTGTGTGTGTCCTGCGGTGGGTTGGCACCCTGCCCGGGTTTGGTTCCTGCCTTGTGCCCTGTGTTGGCTGGGATTGGCTCCAGCAGACCCCCGTGACTCTGTGTTCGGATTCAGCGGGTTGGAAAATGGATGGATGGATGGATAAATTGTATGATTAGTCCATTGATCACCTAGCTAGGCAGAGAGCCGTGTGTCGTTCCACAGTTTGATACCCGGGGTGCAGACACTTAAACTCGACTTGCCTCAGCATACCATAAAAACAAGAAGGCTGTCCTAGCTGTGATTTATCTCTTAGTGGGTGAACGGAGCTGAATCCCACTTCAAGTGCACCTCCGCCACCCCTGCGGATCATAAACAACTTGCTCATACCTGATTGGTCAGCCTGTGCTGCTGTTGTTCCTGAAGGCTCCTGTGTGGGAGGAAGTCGTTTACAATCGCATTATTAGATCTGAGGCATGTCATAAAAGTCTGTGGCAGAGCGTCTTCAAATAGCAGCCATCAGGCCCGCCGGTGCCCCCAGAGTGCACATTCAAGCCTCATCGAGGATGCCACTTCTCCTTCATTTTTTTGACCTGCAATCAAAAATGTATTGAATCTCACTCCAGGCGCTTTCAGAAGAACGGGCCAAACTCATTGAGGCGATGAAAGATGTGGGCAGAGTCCTTGTGCTCAGCTAATTAACTGTTAAGCAATGCAATTTATCTCCATCGTCTTTCATTTTTTTTCATTATGTATCTCTGTCGATTTTCAAAGGAACTTGTTTTTATGTTCTATTTTGCTGTTGTGCCGGTAACAAAGTATTCACCCTGTGTTTTTGATTTTTAATCTTTTATGAAAATAATAAGCTAAATAGCAGCCAGCATGGGATTAAAGCATTAGAACAATCTGGACGAGAAGAGGCCATTCAGCCCACCAAAGCTCACCAGTCCATTCAACTCATCCAAGTCAAATTTTGCAGGTACCTAAAGTCCTACTGTCTACTACACTAATTGGTCACTTATTCCAATTGACTGTCATGTTTGTTTGTGTGAACTTTACCCTTAACACATTTCTAACTGTGTCCCCATGTTCTTGATGAACTCATTTTAAAGCCACCATCTCAATCCACTGGACTAATTCTCTTCATAATGTTAAACACTTCAATCAGGTCTCCTCTTAATCTTCTTTTGCTTAAGCTGTTGTAATCAGAATATAAGTTGAATGTCACTGTGCTCTGTACAAAAATTATTTTATAAATCCACTCACATGTACAGGCCAAATTTAGCACATAGAGGCTCTCAGCATTTAGAATTGCTAGGCAAGCATTAGAAAGGGACAACTACGAAAATGGGCATTGGACTATTTCTGTATGTTAGAGATGAAACTGAATCCTCTCTTTGCTTTGTTTGGAATGGCATGATTTACCTAAGTGAGGGACTCTGCACGTGGAGAAAACGGTATAAAAGACTTGGACAGCAGCCAAACACCACGAAGCCGATGGGCAGATGGGAGTTATCGTCATCCATCCTGAAAATGCTTCCATCGCAGCAACGAAAAATGGCAGACTGTATACATTGAGATCCCACCTTGATAAAAGTCTTTGCTATGGCTTCCTCGTCTGTAATGCCGAGTAAATCGTCATTAAAGAAAGCGAAGTTATTTTCTCTTATGTGATTTCTTACCGCTGTATATCACTATGGGAGAGGTATTACCTTTTAATATTATATCTAAATAGTTTAAAGAACTTATTCCAACTAGGGAGCTAGCGACCCCTAGCGGAAATGACTGTAAAGGCTCAGCTCTTTAAATCTTTCCTCATAATTCAACCCCTGTAGCCCTGAACCAGCCTAGTCGCTCTGCTCTGGACCTTCTCTAGTCCTGCTATGTCCTTTTTGTAGCTTGGAGACCGAAACTGCACCCAGTACTCCAGATGAGGTCTCACCAGTGTGTTATAAAGACTGAGCAGAACCTCCTGTGACTTGTACACATTAAGGCACTATATAACCTGACATTCTGTTAAGTCTTCTTAACACTAGAATTGTGGACGATCACATAGACAAGACAGAAGGTGTGGTTAAATAGCAGCTTTATTTTAACATCGTCACAGTGAGCAGGTTTCAGAAAAGCAGGCAATCAATATTACATGACAGCGTCAGGGCTCTCTGAACCCTGTTTATTGGGTGGGGCAGGTTTTTATACCCCTAGAATGCGTGATTTAATATTCATTATGAAAATGCAACAGTCAACACTTTATTATACACAATCCTTGAGCCCCTTCAATGCTCCTTGTGCAACTTGATTCCTTGGCTCCTTGTTATGGCGTTCAGATGTAAACAAAGGGAGAACGTGATAAGGCAGTCTCAGTTTGGAAGCTTAGACCTTGAGTCCTTCTGACAAATATTTTTTCTGTTTGCTCAGCAAAGCATGTTTTTAAAGCTTACTTCTGCTTAACTCCTTAGACAAGGATTAGTACAAGGGAACAAAGAGAACATTCATCTTCCACATTATCCATGAAGCTTATGATTTTTTTTGTTGTCCCTAAACCTCCTTAAATTTTTCTGACATGCGCCAAGAAGCTTGTAGGTCCTTATCACTGTACTGTTAGCCCCCTGTTGTTGTACAGATGTGCGGATTACCAGAACGCAGCCTGCTGCACCCCACAATTCAGTCAGATGAAGGCATCACCCTGCTGAGCTCCTCACAGTCAGTGTTGAAGTGTTTATCTGGTGATGCGTTTATAAGGAATTACATAGGTAATGAAATATCATGATTTGAAATACATACTATTCATGTGTGTTCCATGTCTACAACTTCTTTTTCTTCTTCTTCTTCTTTCGACTGCTCCCATTAGGGGTTGCCACAGCTGATCATCATCTTCCATATCTTTCTGTCCTCTACATCTTGTTCTGTCATACCCATCACCTGCATGTCCTCTCTCACCACATCCATAAACCTTCACTTAGGCCTTCCTCTTTTCCTCTTCCCTGGCAGCTCTATCCTTAGCATCCTTCTCCCAATATACCCAGCATCTCTCCTCTACACATGTTCAAACCAACGCAATCTCGCCTCTCTGACTTTGACTCCCAACTGTTCCACCTAAGCTGACCCTGTAATGTCCTCATTTCTAATCCTGTCCATCCTCGTCACACCCAATACAAATCTTAGCATGTTTAACTCTGCCACCTCCAGCTCTGTCTCCTGCTTTCTGGTCAGTGCTACCGTCACTATCCCATATAACATAGCTGGTCTCACTACCATCCTATAGACCTTCCCTTTCACTATTGTTGGTACCCGTCTGTCACAAACCACTCCTGACACTCTTCTCAACCCGTTCTACCCTGCCTGCACTCTCTTTTTTACTTCTCTTCCACAATCCCCATTACTCTGTACTGTTGATCTCAAGTATTTCAACTCATCCACCTTTGTCAACTCTACTCCCTGCATCCTCACTATTCCACTGACTTTCCTCTCATTCACACACATGTATTCTGTCTTGCTATTACTGACCTTCATTCCTCTCCTCTCTAGAGCATATCTCCACCTCTCCAGGGTCTCCTCAACATGGTCCCTACTCTCGCTACAGATCACAAAGTCATCATTGTTCACGGGGACTCCTGTCTAATCTCGTCTGTCAATCTATCCATCATCATTGCAAATAAGAAAGGGCTCCATGATGTAATCCCACCTCCATCACTCCTACTGCAGACCTTACCTCCGTCACACTTCCCTCATACATATCCTGTACAACTCTTACGTACTTTTCTGCCACTCTCAACTTCTTCATTGTTCCATGTCTACAACAATCTGTGTAAATATAGAATGACAGAGTAATTGCGAGGCAAGAAATGGTGAACATTCAGCTAAAACAGATGTTTTCATATGTTATAGTAATCATGCCATCATTTTGATGTGAAGTGTAGGATGTGTGAAGCCCAAATATCCAAGAAACACTTTCACAAAAGGTGCAACAAAACAAGTAGGCTTTTATTCAACAAAATAACCGAAGATAAAGAAACTGCTCAATTGACATGTTGCTGAAGCCCAACTATCAGTCAGGACAAAGTAAAAGACGTTCGCAGACGTGTGTGTGTTTACGCTTTTCATTGTCAAACAGTTGTCACAGTGGTGCCACTGCTCTGACACACAGATGGAGCATTGGATAAGCTACCGTTTAGTAATGGGAAGATAATTGGTTCAAATCCCACGTCTTCTCTGCATTTAGCCCTTTGAGTAGTGAGCTCCTATTGTTATTATTATCATATTACCCCCCTGCTCACTTCGCAGCTCTGACGCTTATGTTGTGAAGAGCGGTGCTGAACGCACCCCAAGGAGATGCGGTCGCTCCTCCGAAACCCCCTCTTAAATGGTGATACAATGGGAAACAAATACAGTTTTATTTTTTACCTCCTCTTTGCTCAATCAGCTGCTGGCTTGCTGCTGCTGCTGCCGTGCTGCGTGATCTGCATCTTGTGTGCCACTTTGAACATTTAAAAGCCTGTACAGCAGCTGTCATTGTCTTCTACTCTTTGTCTTTTATTTCCGGCCCCAGGCGTGGTTAAATCTGTTAGCATAAATTCTCATCTGGCGGGATTTGAGTTCTTAATATTTTTTAGTTTATAATTTAAAAATGGAATAAGAATCTGAAAATCTAACAAAATCACATTAAAGTTCGATAAATTCTGAAAAGAATGATACCAAACATATATATGTAGGTTTTAAAATAAGCTCGATTTAAAGCATGACAAAAAACGTCACATAAAATCATTGCAGAAAATCGTTGCACTTTTAGGCTTTGGATTATATATATAGAGAGTAGATAACAAAAACATACATTTGATATGAGTCTGTAACAACCTGTGTAAATTTATGGTACTTCTAAAAGATGTTACTTTTCCTCACATGTCATTTGAACAATTTTTTATTCAGTTTTATTTTTGAATAATCGAAAAATCGATTCCAATATGTACAGAAATGTGCTGACAGGACTCCATCATTATACACAGAAGTTCAATATGGTGTCCTGCAGGGCTCAGTACTGGGACCTTCACTGTTTTCACTTTACAAGCTTCCACTGGAATCTCTCATTAGGAAACATCATGTTAATTTTTACTCGTATGCAGATTTCCTTTTATCAAATGAAGTTTCTCCGATGTTGTCTTTAATTAGTTGCGTTAGTGAATTAAAGGAGTGGATGGATGAGAACGACTTGTCTTTAAATACAGATAAAACAGAGATATTAATCGTTGGAGGGAATGACGCTGATCACAACAATATTTTGTCATCATTTAACTCAGTTGGATTCCCCATTAATTTTACTGAATCAGCCTGCAATCTAGGAGTTATCTTTGACTCTAGCATGTCATTTAAAGCGCACATTGTAAAGTTGTCCAAATCATGTTTCTTCCATCTTAAAATTGTTGGGAAATTAAGGACCTTTCTAAATAAACAGGATTGTGAGAAATTAATTCATGCATTTATCTCTAGTAGGATTGACGACTGCAATGCGGTGTTCACTGGATGTTCAAACTGTTCTTTATACAGCCTCCAGTTAATCCAAAATGTTGCTGCTGTAAGAATTATTACAAGAACAAGAAAATACGAACACATAACTCCAGTTCTTAAATCCTTACACTGGCTCCCGGTTAAGTTTAGGGCAGATTTCAAAATCCTCCTTTTAACATATAAAGCATTAAATGGCTGAGGTACGGCTTACTTATCTGAACTTATCATGACTTACAAACCAGAGCGCACATTAATACAGTATCTCAAGATGTTGGTCTGCTTATGATTCCAAGGAGTAATAAAATAACAGTGGACGGTGGAGGTTTTAGTTACAGGTCCACAAAACTGTGGAGTGGTCTGCCTGCTACTATTAGAGATGCCCCTTTAGTGTCAGCTTTCAAATCCCAGCTGAAGACGCACTACTTCAGTTTAGCACACCCTGACTAGAGCTGCTGATTAACTGTACAGACTGCATCTCTGTTGTTAGTCATTAGCACTAAAACATAAATAACATGATAGTTAGAATTTGTTACTAACCATCACCTATTCTGTTTCTTTTCTCGGAACTCAAATGTGGTACTTGGTGCCACGGCCCACCTGCCAAGCTGTTTTGCCTGCCTAAGGTAAACTCATCTCTGATGGAGGATCGCAGGAATTGTGGGGTAGAGGGGTCCTTTCATCGGGTTAGCTGGCCCAGTGCTGTCTCAGCTGTGGAATGGCCAATAGGGGGAGGCAGCTTGATGGCTGAGGTCTCCAGGACTCTGAACAAATCCAAATCATGTTATATGTTATCATCTACTGTTAAAATCTGCTCCATATTTGTAATATTTTTATTTTTATACTGTGTTGAGGATTACTTGTGTTCTGTGTACTGTATTGTATTGTATTGTATTGACCCCCTTTTTTTTGACACCCACTGCACGCCCAACCTACCTGGAAAGGGGTCTCTTTTTGAACTGCCATTCCCAAGGTTTCTTCCCTTTTTTCCCTACAAGGTTTTTTTGGAAGTTTTTCCTGGTCTATTAAGAGAGTCAAGGCTGGGGGGCTGTCAAGAGGCAGGGCCTGTTAAAGCCCACTGCGGCATTTCTTGTGTGATATTGGGCTATACTATTGTATTGTTATGGAGTGTCGATTGATGGGCACAGTTTGCGACTTCATACTTGTAAAAAAAATGAAATCAACAACATAAATTGAGGGGGTCTGAAGCCTTTCTGAGTCCACCGTGAGCCTCTTTGTCTGGTCCTTGTCATTTCTTTTTGTTTTCTGTGATTTTTATTTTTCCATCCTTTAGCACAACTCCTATCTACTGAGTTTGCGGCAAAGTGTGAAACCCTGAGCAGGCAGTCTGGGAGTTAAAAATTGACTTTGTACGCTTCTATGAAATATGCTTAGTGGTCATTAGAGAGAAAGAAAATGATTTATTTTAGATTACCGTTAATTAAACCTCGGCAGCAAATATTAATTTGCTCACCTTCACTCCTCTGGATGCTCGATTTCCTTTTCAACAAGCCCACTTTTTCATACTTTAAAAATTCTGAGTTAATGATTTACTGTAATTAATGTAACATTTATTTTGTTCATCTGTGAAAGGATATTTTTCAGTAACTCCACACAAAAATTATACTACAGACTATTTATTTGGTTTTGCTTGGTTTCCTTTTGACATCTACTTAATATTTCTCTGAAACAGTATAAAATAAGGATTTCAAATCCTGAATCCTAATGCTTGCAGCTCATGAGCCTGGATAACAACCGATGAGACGGGACCACTCAATAATTTACAATACGAGCTTTTGATGACTTTCTTGTGTTATGGTAGATGAAGAAGTGAGTGTTGATGATAACAGAAGCAAATAAAATTATTTGATTTGTAAAATAAGGCCATTCATCTGTCATGCCCTCTGTAATCTGGACATGCGGAATTGTAAATATTAACGGGTGCTTCACTGGCATTTTCAGAACCAACCCTGGGTAGGGTGCTTCAAATGCCCTTCCATTTATTTTAAAATTTCATTACCACAGTGCAATCTGCAGCTATTCATCTGACATTAGGCACTAAATGTGTAAAAGATTCGAAAGGCATTTGCATAAGTGGATTCAGGGCAAACATTACAGCAAAATCAAAATGGGAAAAAACTTTTGGACGCGTGCTTTTAATGTTTAATTTTTCAGCCTCTTACTGGCAAGAGAAAAAGTACAGGGACCCTTTGGAAATAAAAAGCACTTATTTGTGAATTTGCATTAAAATATAGTCTGATCTTCACCAGAGTTTCAGTAATGAATCAACACAATGTGTTTTACGTAATAACATGCAAATGCTAGTATTGTTGTAGCACAAATTGAAAACATCATTCAAACGCACACAGAGCAGGGTGAGACGTCTGTGAAGCCCCAGGCTGATGACTTCAACTAAAGCTGCCGGGAGTCAGGGGTTAGCAAACCTGCAGTCCAACCAATGAAACAAGATTAGAGGCGTAGCTTACAGATACTCTGACCAATAAAAAAAGACTCACGCACTTTGAGTTGCAAGGAGCAACTGCTCTTTTGAAGTGGGCCAAGCAAATAAAAGAGAGATCTCAGAAGATCAGGGGGGTATTTTCCGTACATCACTTAAATCATCCGAGATCAGATGCCTCATCTTGGATGAGTTAATGCCAGTGAAACTCATCTGGGATAAGTTGGTTTTTCAAATGCAGCCGTGTAGTAGATTAGTTTAGCTGGATCTAATCATCTGAGATGAATGCGCGCGCCCCTGCTGATTGAAAAGCCCATATATATTGAGTCTAGAAAACTTGATCAGCAAGTCTTTGATAGGCTGCAACAAAATGACGAAAGAACGGCCGCATTTTTTTTCACACAAGCAGAGCAAGACCTTTTATTCGAAGGACATGAAGAATTTCAAGATTTACAGTAATATGCACAAGGGGTAACACTGCAAAAGCAGCCCAAACCAGAAAAGGACGACTGGCAAAAAGTGGCCGACAAATTAAATGCGTGTGCATTGTACTTACTGAAAGCAGCGTTTCATTTCCTATGTGTCAGATTAATTATTATTTAATATGTCATAATTCCAGATCAAACGTGAGCACAAGGAGAACACGGGAACAGGTTAAAGTGAAGTACAAGAATATACTTCAAACTGGTAAATATTGGTATATAACTATTTGAAGAATTGTTGACATAAATAATCATATATAATGTAAAGAACATTAATTTTAAAGCTAATAAGGAGGCAGACAAGCAAAAAACAGGTGGAGGTCCACGCGGTCCAGACCTAATCCCTGCAGAAGAGTTGGCTCTCCAGCAAAATGCCCATCGCCCTGTTTCTGAGGGCATTCCAGGGCAAAGCTCCTCCTCAGAACCAGTGGCAGGATGCAGTGGTCACTTCATTTCAGGTAAAGGATGGTCATTGCATATTTGTCCTCAACATGTGCCATAGGTTCCATAGAGCCCTCTTTTTTTGTTAGGTCAGTTGCAGGGAATGTCATATCCATAGAACCTGTGTCTGACCAATGAGATATTGATGAAGGTCAAATATTTGATGAAGACACTGTGTCTGATTATTCATCAGGAGGAGAGGTACATTTTCCAAATAATGTTTGATCAAACTCCACTCTGATCAGTCCCATGTGCCCCAATCACATTTGGAAACCCTGGGTAATGAGAATGTTAGGCTGATTGTGAGATTCTTTATGGAACTGTGGGTGTTTTTGCCTGTGTATTACCTACCTGCAATGGTATGAAACGCCTCTATTGTCTGCACACGCAGGTGTCCAGGAAACACTATGAAAATCCAAAGGAAATATTTCAGTGCCAAACAGACTTTACAAATTGCCTGGCAAACTGCACTTTTAGATAGATTTTCCGCATCGCCGGAAAAGTGCCGCTTGTAAAAAAACTCAAAGCAACGCATACTGTCTGTGTTGTTGTGAGAGCACGACTTCACCGAGTTTGACTTCGAATATAAGGTCCTAATAAATTTTTGAGGTACAATATTCTCCCTCGGCTAAAGCGGTATCTTTCGAAAAGAATTTCCTCCGGGAGCAATAAAGGATCTTGCCGATCGTGCAAAACCCTCTCTATATGAAATTCTCTTCTTATAATTTGCGCACCGATATCAATTGGTCGCTCATTCATGAACGGCGAAGTCATGACTGAATGAATTCCATGCATGGACACTGATTAAGTGTGTGAGCTAATCCTTGTTTACATCGAACAAACCTACTCCGAGCAGGTTTGAGGATTAGGATGTGTTGCTATGACAACACTTCCAGTAAGAGTTTCGAAAAACCGACAGATCCAGGATCAGACCAAATCGTCAACAATTACATCTGGCTAAACGAGTAATCCACGTACGAAAAATACCCCCCAGGACTTGTTGAATTGCATGGAAAAGTGTTGTGTATTTATATGTATAAGGGCATATTTTTTTGTTTTTGTCTTATATGTTGTAGTGGACTGCGGTGGGTTGGCACCCTGCCTGGGATTAGTTCCTGCCTTGTGCCCTGTGTTGGCTGGGATTGGCTCCAGCAGACCCCCGTGACCCTGTGTTCGGATTCAGCGGGTTGGAAAATGGATGGATGGATGTTGTAGTGGAAGACACACATAGTTCCTTAATACTACAATTCCTGAACTCTACAAAAAAACTTGTAATCCTGGGCCACCTTAAATCCCTTTGCAGTTCTCCATCAGCGTCTTTTGTTTTGTAAATGTGTCGATCAGCACAAGCAGCAAACAGCCTGCTGTCCCATCACTCACCTTGACGGAGCTCAACTCGGGCAAAAAGCTCTCTCAGCTCAAGCCAAGGCTCCTTATTTGCATGTGATGTGCCTGGAGTTGTAGAGGGTAAATAAAACAGAATATCGTTAACTGGAATACATGCATTTCACGTGTGTTCCATGTCTACAAAGATCTGGGTAAACGCAGGATGAAAGGATATGTGAGAAATGCAAGAAATGCTGAGCACATACCTAAAGCAGAAACTTTTTCCATGTTATACTAATAATGGTGAAAAGTGTAAAATGTGTGAAGACTTCAGTCCAAATTTCAAACAAACATGTGTGCTTTTATTCAAGAATATAACCAAAGGTAAAAAAATCATCCAATTTACATGTGGCTGTTGTGACAAATGATCAGACTCGACACACTTAAAAAGGTTTGGGGCAGCCACCCATATATTATCCCTTGCTGCTATGGGTTGAATTCTGGTAACAAGTTTCTTGGTTGGAGTCCTGAAATGAACTGATGATGGTTTGTAAAGATGGTGCTTTTAAATAGTCAGACCTGAAGTAACATAGGGTAACTGGATATGACCTTCATCTGACGTCAATCGTGGAGCCGGAACTGGAAGTGATGTTAGTCAACGCACTGGAACCGGAAGTGATGTCTTCAAGGTTGAGTCAGACAGGTTTTTCCATGGCTCGTCTATAGAGATAACAGGAGAAGATTTAGTGCACCCCACCACCCTCTGGCCTGGCGTGGAATTACCTTCCTTTGATCCATACAACGTCCTCCTACTCGCACGTGTGTGACACTGTCAATGAATTAATAACTCAAACTCAAATGTCAATCGACAAGGAAGCTTACATGTATTCTTGAATGTTGCAGAGGTAAGAACTGCTGACTTATAACCCAAAGGTCCCAGGTTCGAGACCAAGCGCTGTGTGTTTTGAGTAGTGAGCTGCTCTTTTTTTTAACAATAAAAGCATACATTTGATTTGATTCTGTAACACCCGGTGTAAATTTTGGCTACTTGTAAAAGTTAGCACTTGTTTTTTTTATTATTATTCAGTTTTATTCTCTCAGTGACGTTCACGTGGTGCAACGAACTTGCCTCTCCCTCTCTGAGCTGATGCCATTTATCTCCATTCTTTTCACATGAGCAGCACTGTGGCAGATGCCTGCTCAGAACTAGTTATTGTACCGGCAATTAAAGATACAATGTCCCGTGACCTCTATCATGCTAGTGTCACACACATGCGCTTAGGAGGCAGTCAACAAGCCCAAAGGTAAGGGATTTATTGACAGATGGGGGGTTGTATTGTGGTACTGATGCCTCTCTCTCTGACCTTATAGAAATAAGGAAGACAAGTAAGACAAACCTACCTGCAATACTCCAGCAATATGAAAACAATTCACCAACCGCTTCCTCATTTCTATCGTCACTTCCGTCTTCTGTTGATGACATCACTTCCGGCCCACCAATGATGAAGTCACTTCTGGCTTCTATTGATGACATCACTTTTTCCGGCCCGCCAATGATGACGTCACTTCCGGCTTCTATTGATGACATCACTTTTCCGGTGACTCAATGATGACGTTGCTTCCGGCCACTGGTGAAGGCGCCACTTCCGGTCCACCAATGATGACGTCACTTCCGGTCTGCCAAAGATGATGTCAGTTCCGCTTTGATCATTTCCTGCAGCCATTTTGTTTTCTTATGTATAAAAGCCACCCTGTTGAATACCTTTTTGTCGAATGTCTAAGATTTTCTTTCTATTTTGACCATTTATATTGCATCAAAGCAATATACGGGGCAATTCCCCAACTCTTTACAGTTGTCAACTGTTTATTTATCACACTAGACAAAGGCAGGACCGTAGCAACGGACAGCTTCTTCACTGCGCTTTCGCCAGCTAATAGACTGCTGCACTCTGGTTGGCAAAATAGGACTATGACCTGCAGCTAAAGTCATTTCAATACGTGAGCAATTCGCCTTGCTAGTGTTTAGATCTGACGGCGCCATGCTGACAGTGTATGCACCCAAACTTTACACCGGCTGTTACAGATTGACTTCTTCTTTTTGGATGCCTTAAATGACCCTGGTTACTCATTATTACTTATAAGCCAGAGTGCACATTAAGATTTCAAGATGCCAACCCACTAAAGATTCCAAAGTATTATTAAAATAACAGCTGGAGTTTGAGCTTTTAGTTACAGGACTCCAAAGCTGTGGACTGATCTGTCTGCTTATCTAAGAGACGCCCATTCAGACTCAGGCTGAAGACTCACAACTTCAGCTTAGCAGACCCTGACTAGAGCTGCTGATACACTGTTTGTGAGTCATTTGTGATAATAAAACCTAATTGCACTAATTGTGAACTATTGGTAACTTTATTATATTTTTCTTCTCGGTATCCACTTGGTGCCACTGCTCTATTTCTTGTTGTTTCCCTGTCCATGGAGACGGACTAAGAGCCTTGGAATCCACAGATTCTGTTATCAGCTTGGAAGGACGAACACAAACTCCACTATGGAATGACCAGCAGTTGCCTGAGGTCTCTAAGACTGTGACGGTGTCTGATCTAATTGACCCTCTCACCCCAAGGTTTATCTTCCACAGGGATACTGCTGACCGAGTTTTTATTTTCGTCTTCTTTGTTGTCAACTGGCCATTGTTGCCACTCCTCATCCTCAGTTTTGCTACCAATGGTTCAAGCTTTCATTGCTTGTGGAGCCAATCTGGACAGTCACAGTGTTGCCTGACAGAGTTGGTGCCTGTAGAAAGGGGTTTACTTATCTGACAAGTTCAGCTGCAGTCTCTTCTCATTTTTCCCCTTTCTTTTTATCATTCTGTCATGTTACGTGAAATACAAGACATAAGACAGATGAAATTCTCTTCTTTTTGTGAGGTCCAAAACACCCAAGTTAGTCATTCCTCATGGCTGCATTATATTGTAATGATTTGGCTGGAGATTCAGCGGGTCATGTGACTGGAGAGCTACTGATCACTGTGCTTACAGAAGGAGCAGTGCGTAATGCCCCTCAGGCACAACACAGTCCCACACTAAGCACAAAGCACAAACACAACTACACTCCTCTTCTTTCCTCTCCACCGCTACTCCCGGTAAGCGTTGTCTCCCTCCTCCCGACTCTGACTCCTTCAGTAGTGGTTGCTGGCTCCCTTTATAGCCCACCCAGAAGCACTCCAGGTGTTTGCTGACCTGCATCTGGCTGGAAGAACCGCCCATATGGGCTCAGGAAGCTGTGCAGCTCCCCCTGGTGGTGGTGGCCACTGAGCCCAACAGGGCTGACACCCAAAATCCCATGCCTGTGGCCCTGATGCAACCCTGGGGAAGATGTTGTGTTGCCCATGGCTGTTCCCTCGGATCATGTACAGAAGGGGCATCCTGGCCGGGCATGGGCTCCGGCCATCCACCTCAGTATCTATCTATCTATCTATCTATCTATCTATCTATCTATCTATCTATCTATCTATCTATCTATCTATCTATCTATCTATCTATCTATCTATCTATCTATCTATCTATCTATCTATCTATCTATCTATCTATCTATCTATCTAGGTCATGTTTCACTAATATGCTGGAATGCGTAATGCAAAAGAAACATATCAGCGAGAGGTGGAAGATCCTGGAAAAAAAGGTAGAAGGACAGTTAGAGACAGAATTGAGGGTGGAAGGTACTGGAATGGAGGCGCTTTTGCTCTGCATTGGTGATGGAGAGCAGAAGAACACACTTTGTGGCAGGAGCATGTGTGCTGGCGAGAAGGAGCAGAACAATGTGTGAGAACAGCACAGAGTGAGCGAGCAGGTAGAGCGGAACGAGAGAGAAAGAGCGGCGTACTCCTGGGTCGTAACAATGAGGTGGAAGACGAGCAGTATAGAGGAGTTACACGAGTCTGAGTGTGATTTAAAGGTTAAGGCGACTCCTATAGCAAGAACAGTGCACGTTCAGTTGGAAGGCCGTTAATAAAAGCTCATCAGTGACTCCAAACATCTGAAACGTGTGCTGGTGTTGTTCCACCATGATTGGTTGTGGTTGTTACAATACGTATTGTACTTGATGAGAAAGGATGGGTTCTCAGCTCTCTTGCTCTCCAAGCCCATTCAAACAACTTTTTTTTTTTATATTTTTAAATAATTAAAATCAAAAAACATTCCATACATGCAAGTCAAGTTTAACAAAACTTGTTTGAAACAAATTGCCCCCAATTTATTCAAACAACTTAAGAAAAAATCAAACTTGTCGGAGTGAGTCATGGATTACTTATCTTGAGTCACTGGGTATGTCAAAAAAAAAAAAACAAAACAAATCACCAGGACCAGATAATATTTACCCTCAAGTTCTTAAGGAGGCCAGTGAGTGCAGATAGAAACCTTTGACACATATTTTGAGTACTAGGGTGCTGTACCGTGTTAGCCATTATGAATGTAGAGAAAAGCCAAGTAAAATGACACCTTTTATTGGCTAACTAGAAAGATTACAATATGCAAGCTTTCGAGGCAACTCAGGCCCCTTCTTCAGGCGAGATGTAATACAGAGACTGGAGTTTCCTATGTTTATATACACACTCTAGGACAAGAAACAACATTGGTAAAAATTTAAATGAGAGATTTTGAATGTAAAAAATTAATAGATTCATTCAGGCTAGGGTTAATTTAGCAAGAGAGAAAAGAACAATGTATTGTCAAGATCTCTGGATAAGATAACTGTCCAACCAAGTCTTTTGAAGTTTGTAATGAGTTTTTTCAAAACAATGTGGGTCTGTAGACAGGTTGTCTGTCATTCTGAGAGATGTAAACAATCCTCATATCTGGCCATAAAACTCTTGTCTTTATTCAATCCATGTTGTAAAGTATTAAATTTAAGCATGAGTTTAACTTCCCATTCTTTTCTCTCTTGCTGTGTTTTGAAGTTGCCCATAAGCACTGTGACTTTAAAGTCCTTCTCACAGTGTCCATGGCTGTTGAAGTGGGCCGCCACAGGAACATCTGTGTTGCCATGTTTAATGTGGAACCTGTGTAAGTTCATTCTCTGGCAGAGTGTTTGTCCAGTTTCTCCCACATAGAGTGCAGTGTCAGGACATTTCATGCAGAAAATTAGGTAGACTACATTAGATGATCTGCAGGAAAATGATCCCTTGATGTGATGTTCAAGTCGGCAGTGTGGTATAACTATACGGTCTGTATCATAGATGTGGGCACATGTTTTGCATCTTTTCTGTAGGCATGGAGATGTGCCATTTTCTGTTGGTTCACTTAGGTAGCCTCGGACAATTAGTTGTTGAAGGTTTGGCGGTTGTCTGTATGCCAGGAGGGGAGGTTCAGGAAATACATTTTTCAGTGTTTGGTCATTGTTTAGTATTGGCTGAAGTTCTTTTATAATTTTTCGAAGTGTTTCAAGATGTGGGTTGTAGGTGACAACAAGGGGGATGCGATCCTTGTTGTCTTTGTTTTTATATTCCAGAAGGTTGTCTCTGGGTATGGCAGTAGCTCTTCTTATTTGAGTGTCTGTTGTTTTCGGGGTGTAACCTTGTTTGATGAAATCTTGTCTGAGCTCCTGCAGTTGTTGATCACGGTCTGTTGGGTCTGAGCAAATACGATTGTACCGTATTGCTTGGCTGAAAATAATGGAGCGCCTTATATGCTTGGTGTGGAAGCTATCATTTTTCAGGTAGGTCCGTCTGTCTGTCGGTTTGTGAAAAATAGAAGTTACAAGGGTGTTGTCTTTCAGTTGAACGGTGGTGTCAAGGAAGCTGACTTCTGTTTTTGAGTAATTCAGCTTCAGCTTTATGTTGGGGTGAAAACAGTTATATTCATTATGAAAATGGAGGAGGTCCTTTTCACTGGCAGTCCAGATTATGAAGATGTCATCTATGTAACGGAGATACAACATTGGTTTTACGATGCACATTGACATGAAATCTTCCTCCAATTTTGCCATAAAAAGATTTGCATAGTGAGGTGCAAACCGACATCCCATTGCAGTCCCCATTTGTTGTAAGTAGCAATCCTGTCCAAAAGAGAATAGATTATGTGTCAGAGTGAATTTTATCATTTCTATTACTGACTTTGTGGGTAAATCATGTTGTTTGAGGTACATTTCACATGCCAATATGCCATCATCATGGGGGATGTTAGTGTAAAGTGCCTCAACATCCATTGTGGCCAGTAAGGTTCCCTCAGGTAAGGGGCCTAAAGCAGAAGTCAGTGGTGTCCTGGATGTAGCTGGTTGTGTTACGGGTGAGGGGTTTAAGGATCTGCTCCACCCAACCTGAAACATTTTCTGTAAGGGAGCCAATTCCTGAGATTATAGGCCTTCCTGGGTTCCCTTCTTTGTGGATTTTAGGAAGCATGTAGAAGTAACCCATTTTGGGGTTCTCAGGAATTAAACTGTTTACATGATCCCTGATCTCAAGAGGAAAGCTACTTACTATTTTTTTTAGTTCCTTTTTGTAGAGATCTGTTGGGTCTTCTTGCAGTTTGTGATAATGCATAGTATTGGACAATTGTCTTTGTGCCTCCTGTATATAATCTGATGTGTTCATGATGACTAAAGCACCCCCTTTGTCTGCTGGTTTGATAATGATTTCTGTATTTTCCCTTAGTGAATGTATGGCTCTCCGCTCATCCCTAGTAATGTTTTCTATCCGATTTTGTTGCCTGTTTAAGATTCCTGTTTTCACTCTCTGTCGGAAGCAGTCTATATAATTATCCAGGGTAGAGTTTCTGCCAGCTTCTGGTGTCCATGTGGATTTATTGGTGGGGTTGTTGTAACTGCTTGTTGTTGGTTCCTGTGTGTTACTGTTTTCTTTCTTGTGGAAAAATTCTTTTAGTCTGAGTTTTCTGAAGAATTCTTCCATATCACTGCAGAGTCTGATGTTGTCAATGGGCTTTGCAGGACAATATGAGAGTCCCTTTGTAAGTACCGACATCTCTGCTTCATTTGGTGTGTATGAGGAGAGATTAACAATGCAGGTCTGTTGCTCTTTGTTTTTTGCTATTAAGTGTCCAGCTTTCTCTCGTAGTCTATGCAGCTTTTTCTTTTTGTTAACAATAAGGAGTTTCTGGAGTCTTTTGTAATAGCAATGGAGCTCCTTTACCATCTCCTGCCTGTCATTTCCAAGGAGCAGGATGAGGTCTTGGATCTCTCTTTGCATGTTCTTCTTGATGTTGTAGAAAATTTGGATTAAGTGGTTTCTTATCCTTGCAGATGTCCTAAAACAAAGTTGCTCTGCAAACCGAGTATTATAAGTGTGAATGGTTGGATTCCTTATCATGATGCCTTTCGGGATAAGATTTTCCTTTTTGCATTTAGTTAAGAAGAAGATGTCGCTGTCCATGTGTGCCAGTTTCTTCCACCGGGTCTTCAGTTCCATGTAGTAGCGGTACATTTCGGTGTCTTGTATATCTGTAGTACTAGGGTGCTGTACCGTGTTACCCATATATTTTGAGGAAGTCACTTTGCACTGGAGAGATTCCAAAGGACTGGAAAATGGCAAATATCATCCTATTATATAAAAAAGGTGACCAGGCAGATCCAAACAACTATAGACCAGTAAGCTTAATGTGCATCACAGGAAAATTAATGGAAGGAATTATTAAGGATAAGATTGAGCAACACCTGGCAAGTACAGGAGTTATTAGGAATAGTCAGCATGGGTTCAGAAGAGGGAAGTTGTGTTTTACTAATATGCTGGAATTGAATGAGGAGGCAACTAAAGGGTACAATCAAAGTGGAGCAGATGATATTATTGATCTGGACTTTGAGAAAGAATTTGAGAAGGTGCCACATGAGAGGGTGGGCATCAAACTACAAAAAGTGGCAGTTCAGGGTGATGTTTTTAGATGGATGCAGAATTGGCTCAGGCACAGGGAGCAGAGGGTGATGGTGCATGGAACCTCATCAGAACTGGCCGATGTTAAGAGTGGTGTCCACAGGGATCAGTGCTGCTATTTTTAATATATATAAATGATTTAGATAGGAATATAAGGAACAAGCTGGCAGGCCCGCACCTAGGAAATTCTGGGCCCCAGGCAGCTGACAGAATTCGGGCCCCTTTCGTGTTTCAAATATGTGTGTATATTTTAAAACGCCACTTAATTTTGAAAACCTGGTTTTTGACGAAGGGTTTTGAAAGTCAATGATTAACTAGGAATAGTTTATTCTGAAAAACTCATTCTGAATATAAAATATCTCTCCATATTGTGTAAACATCATGGTAATCAGCAGTTACTGGCTGGTGGGTTAATCCCTTAACGCTTTGCTGACCATTTTCTAATTTTAATATTTGAAAAATCATCAATGACTTTATCAAAGCTTATGGTATTTGCAAGTTAATGTTCAATGGATAACGTTGTGAGACCATTCAGCCTCTGCTGGGTCATAGTCGACCGCAAATGATTATTTATAATTGCAAGTTTGCTGAATGATCTTTCCCCTTGTGCCACAGAGACAGGGAGACAACAAAATATCCTCAACGCTACGCATAGTTCTGGATATATACCTTCAAGTCCAAGCTCAAATATCGAGTTTAGTAAATCAAGACAACTGTTACCACAATCTTTGAAAGTCGCATCATACACATTTTTGATGTGAAGCAACTCTCCTTTCAAGTCAGTAGTCAGATCACTTGGGTATTTGGCAATCAAAATTCCGCAGGACTCGGATATGTAAAATAACGATAAGCGATGTTGGTATTAGAAATATATTGTAAACAAAACACGCTAGTTCAATTTATATCATGTCCGTGTTACTGGACTGGTGAACTAAACAAAATGAAATTACAATGCATGTATTGTACAATAGCGCGCGTTCCTGTCTTTGACTGCTGAGTGAGTCTGATGACAGCCACTGTTAAGACCAAAAGTCCAAATACAAAATTAACGCAGATAGGCGCTTCTCTTCACTGTTCACATAATAATGAAATAATACCAAATTATAAGCGTTTGTAAAGTCTAACTCTAAGCGTGCACAGAAAAGTAGGCCCTAACTCTTAATACTCACACGACTGCGAGTGTGACTGTCCAGCATTGAATGAATAACTTCTGCGATTCGCGAAGGCAAAAGGTGGAGACTAAACATAAACATTGCCGCACCGCCACCGGCACTCATTCCGACTTGCGTAAGTTATCTTGATGACGGACACGGGACAGCCTTTATGAGAATGCCGCTGAAGCTCTCGGTCTTGCATTTTCCCATGGTTCGATGGATGACGGAAATGGAGTTCAAACTCAAAGCAGCTAGATCCGAGATCGTACCCACTGGCGACCGCTGTATGACGCCGACGCTCCCCTTCTTGATAATAAAGGACCTTTCGAGAAAAAAAAACTCGAAAAAGGGCGGGCCCCTATCTAGCTCGGGCCCCTGACAAGTGTCATGGTTGTCCCCCCCTAGGTGCGGGCCTGAAGCTGGTTAAGTTTGCAGATGATACCAAGATAGGTGGATTAGCAGATGATTTGGAATCCATTATATCATTACAGAAGGACTTGGACAGCAGACATGCTTGGGCAGATTTGTGGCAGTAAATGTAAAGAATGACACATAGGAAGTAAAGATGTGAGGATTGAATACACAATGGGTGGTCAGAAAGTCGAAAGTACACCTTATGAGAAGGATATAGGGGGGATATAGTGGGCTCTACTGTACACTATCAACTTCCCAACAATGTTCAGAAGCCATTAAGAAGGCTAACAAAATGTCAGGTTATATAGCGCCTTGATGTGTGGAGTACAAGTCTATGGAGGTTCTGCTGAAGCTTTATAACACACTGGTGAGGCCTCATCTGGAGTCCTGTGTGCAGTTTGGGTCTCCAGGCTACAAAAAGGACATAGCAGGACTAGAATTGTGAATTTCCCATTGGGATTAATAAAGTATCTATCTATCTATCTATCTATCTATCTATCTATCTATCTATCTATCTATCTATCTATCTATCTATCTATCTATCTATCTATCTATCTATCTATCTATCTAGAAAAGGTCCAGAGAAGAGCAACTAGGCTGATTACGGGGGGCTACAGGGGATGAGTTATGAGGAAAGATTAAAAGAGCTGAGCCTTTACAGTTTAAGCAAAAGAAGATTAAGAGGTGACCTGACTGAAGTGTTTAAAATTATGAAGGGAATTAGTCCAATGGATCGAGATGGTGACTTTAAAATGAGTTCATCAAGAACACGGGGACACAGTTGGAAACTTGTTAAGGGTAAATTTTGCAAAAAACATTAGGAATTTTTTCTTTACACAAAGAATGATAGACACTTGGAATAAGCAACCAAGTAGTGTGGTAGGCAGTAAGACTTTCAAAACTCGACTTGACGTTTTCTTAGAAGAAATAAGTGGATAGGACTGGCGAGCTCAGAATGGCCTGTTCTCGTCCAGATTGTTCTAATGTTCTAAAATGTTCATGTTACGCGACAGACCTTCACAGGAGCAGGACGCTGACTGTCTCCGACTTTCTAAGATTATATTAGTGAAGGGTACAACTGAAAATCACTGGAAACGTCGTTAAATGTGACATGACCTCTACATAGAAGTTATCCAATGAGGGGGTCAAGCTACGGCACAGAGCCTGTGAATTCATAGCAGAACTCGTACATATGTCATCGAAGAGCAGCTCAAAGTTATGTGGCTCGTAATTGTTTGTCAGATGAACAAAAGGTAACAGCAGCAAAATAGAGATTACACTTTGTCCAGATTATCGCAAAATGGGTCCTCCATAATAAAAATGAAACCATCCAGCACACAACACAAAAGAAACAACGCTTGTTTATGACGCCACTGCATGCGGAGAAGAGTGAAGGAGGAGGAGGAGGAGGAGGAGAGGTTGGGAGCCTGCACTGAAACCAACACGTTGACGCACCCAACATGCAATGAGCCTCCTCAGGACCTGAGTGCAGCTGTGCAATGGGTGACACCTCAGCACCCTACTAGGACAAATGGAGCAGAACACTCTGAGGTTTCTCACAGCGGCTGGTGTGCCAATCCTGCTACCAACGTCAAAGTTTTCCTTGCAAGTTGGAGGAGCTGCTTGTTAATGTCATACCCCGGACAGAGAAGAGATTGACTATAATTACTTACTTGTTATTGCACAAGCTCTGGCTCATTCCCAACCCGCAAGGTAATTTCTCACGTCCCAGAAGCCAGTTTCCATTGCTAAGATCTAATATGTCTTAAATCTGCCATGCACAAGCAGCTTCCCTCTTCCCTTTTATTTCTGTTTCCAGGATGGATAAGCTTGGACCTTTTATTACAGTCAAGACCCAGCTGAGTTATCCCAGAAGTCCATAAATTGGAAGAAGGGAGACGTGCCAGTCTGGAATTTTAGGATCGTTCCTCAGATGCCAATGGTTCAGATAGAAAATTACTGGAAAAGTCGTCAGATATGATATGATATGAAATTCCAGTGTGAATTGCAGCAGAAAAGGTGCTGGATGGGGTGATAAAGCTGCAGAGTAGAAGGTAAAGCATTCTTGACCTTCATATAGGGTGAAAAGTGGATATTGAGAATGGCCCACGAAGGATCCTGAAGGAATGAGAGGAGAACGTTTTAAGGTCATGGTTGGCACACACTGCTCTCTCTTTTTGCCTGCCGCTTTTCTTACAAAGTGAAGATGAGCCTCAAGTAAACAACGAGCCAAGGTGCTACCTTCTTCAGACTCCCAGCCCGCTCTTGGCCATCACTCATTATCACCTCCGCTTGCGAGACTGCCACTCTGGAGGTGTAGTCTTTCATAAGCAATACTCTGTCACAATTCACAGTCTTATTTTGGAAGTGGAAACTAAAACACGTACGCCTGCAGATCTGAATGAGTTACTTCATGAAGTTGCGCTCTGACTATCAGTTTCTTTGGTGGGCACATTTGTTATTTCCTCCACTGTTCTTTTACCATTTTGGTGACAGACACCAATGTCATGTCTTCCATATCATAACATTTAAAGAGAGAAGGATATCCTTGCAGTACTCATGCTCAATAATGCAGCTGAGCAACACAAAAGTATCAGACGGGGCGTGCATAGGTGGGGTCTTCGGGGTTCCGGAACAGAGTGCCATAACCACTCCGCTATGTAAGGTGGCGCTGTTGTTAATGCCTTCTCCTCTTTCACCATCAGAAGTGAGAAGGCCTGACAGGACAAGTGACGTCCCTTCTGCTTCCGACCCAGAAGTCCTGACTCCTTTGCCTTGTGCAATATTCAAGATTCCCCTGGTTTTATTCTGGAAGCTGCACCTGCATGAATGACTCCAACTTAACAGAAACAATGACGACCACAATAGCATTTTCTTATGGCCTGACCTGCCAATCATTAAATGGGTGTTGGGTTTCGGATATGGTTCCCCTCCTGGCTGAGGTTCAACTTTTGGTCTGTTTCGTTCATTTATTCAGGTTGGTTTGTTCACTGTTTTTCATTTTTTTGTCTGTGTACTGTATGTAAGCTGCCTGGGTGCTGCTCTGGGTGTTTAGAGGGTGGTTCCCCAAGAGGTGGCACTACCTGCCAATCACTGCCAGGAACTGTTCTCTGCTCTTTAAATCTAGAGGTTCTCCCACAGTTCGTAGTATTTCATTTGAACGCACCAGAGAGTTCACGTAGGGATGGGATTAGGCATCAGATGGTCTTAGCCAGACAGAGTACTTGGAGTTCTTCTCAAAGAGTTCATGATTTGTCTCATCACACCAGAGAATCTGTTTCCTCTTGCCATACCACCATAAACGCTTGATTAATGGAGTGCCATATCATGCATCAGTTTCACTTTCAGCGTCAACGTCTGATGACCGATTCACATCGTCATCACTATCACTCAATTCAAGCAATGGTTCAGTTTCAGTTTTTTCAGTTTATTATTTCCCAATGTGCTTTTAGTGGAGGCTCACCACATTCATGAATATTGATGAATTATGGTAGATTAAAGTGTCAGAAAGTGTAAAAATATTCTTTATTTTTTTGGCAGCATGATGTTATTTTATCCACTAGATGGCAGCAGAATGCGGTCCCAAGAGATATTCGGACCTAACACTATAAAGCGTATTATTGCATGTCACCCCGAGCCTGACTTGGGTTTAACTGTAACTGCGTAAAATGCTGAGCTCAAGTCACACCCAGGAGGTTAAAGGAAAAATGCATCATGGGGGGATATAGCACCATATGAGCAAGGACACACCATGGAGGCTTAAACCGTAACTGCCTAGTGGATATGCAATGGCGAACGATCCTTGAGTCTGGTAAGTCGAAACACAAACAGACAGGTGAAGGCACTTTAAATTACTACAGTTGGGACTTTATGCTCTGACATTTCAAAGAGCCTAAGGTTTAGGATCAGCGTGATATTACATTCACCCAGATGGTCTTAATGCACTTTTTTTAATCCTTAAACCGCCGGAACCGGCTATAGTCAGTACCCAATGCAATTTGCCAGCACGCCGGAGCTGAGTACATTCGGCAAAGTACATTCGTTGAATGCCGCAACCGACTAGAGTCGGTTTCCAACACAATTTGGAAGCACAGCGGAGACGAGTAAATTCAGCAACATACACTCTGCGACGTACATTCATTGAACTCCGCAACCGGCTAAAGTTGTTTCCCAATGCAATTTGCCAGCACACCGGAGCCGAGTATCTGCGGCGACGTACATTCATTGAACGCTGCAACCGGCTGTAGTCGCTTCACAGAGCAATTTGCTCTGTCCGTGCCATATATTCATTGAGCATCCAGCTCATGACCACTGGCGCCACCTAGTGAATCAGCATTACTGTCCCTGGGATTCAGCCGCTGCACTAGACTAGCCTGCCAGCATCAGCGTTGGCCTCTATGTGCTTGCATGCAGCCATTTCAAGTGCAGTTGGCTCGGTGATTTACTGAATTTCATCAATGGCGTCAGTTGCATCTTGTACATATAATCATTGATTGTTGCAGTAATTTTTTTATAGTTTTTACAGTTCATTGGAAGTGTGTAAAATGATCAGTGTTGCAGTAATTGTGATGCTCTTTGCATGAAGAAAAATATGTGTGCCATTAAAATTTCACATTTTCTTTGTGAATTGTGACGTTTACTTAAAAAGTGCATCAAAAAAATATTTGGCGTCCAGGGGTGCATTAACCCCCAAGTATGTGGTGGTTTAAGGGTTAAAGTCTTGTACGATCTGTGCTTTACAAAGTGCTTTATCATATTGCTTGCTGTCATAAGGAAAATATAAAGTAAAAAGTTATAATCTTCTTCTATAATGTGCTACCGTGGCTGTTCGTTTGTCTGTCCAGGATTTTAAATCACCTGTAGCTCGCAAACCGTTTCACCTATTGACTTGAAATTTGGTACACATATACTATGTGATGTCTACTATCCACTTTCGGGGTGATGATTTTATCACTCTTTATTTTTATTTTATTTTGTTGTAGAATCAACTCTCGGCTGCACGCAGCAGGGCGGCCGTGTGGAGCATGCGTACAGGCACCGTTCTCATTCTCTACCACTTTCGCTAATCATTTTTGAGGCAGATTGAAGACTTACTGTAAGTGCCAGATTAAGTGAAAAATTAAAGAAAATGTACTAAGTAATTGCAACACAAAAACTAATTAATCAGTTTTAACGCGAAAAGATGTCAACGAAAGGAGAAGAAGCGGACCACTAGGGTGGAGTAAAGAAGAGCTGCTCAGGAAGCAGCAAGAGCATCAACCTCTGAGCACACAAATGATAAACGTACAGAGAAAGAGGATCAATACTATGAATGCTCAAGTCAAGTGTTTTCACTGCATGTTATCGTGCAGTGCGCCGTTACTGGTATAATATAATATAATATAATATAATATAATATAATATAATATAATATAATATAATATAATATAATATAATATAATATAATATGGTAGTGCTGCTGCTTTGCAGTAAGGAGACTGTGGAAGATTGTGGGTTCGCTTCCCGGTTCCTCCCTGTGTGGATAGCGCTTTGAGTACTGAGAAAAGCGCTATATAAATGTAATGAATTATTATTATTAATGAATGAATTATTATATATATATATATATATATATATATACACAAAATTCTTTTCACGTTTGAAACAGAAATTACGTATCACCACACGATATGGAAATTACGTATGACCACAGAACATATTATAATACAGGAACTAATCACTTCATTTGTGGACGCCATTTTTATATCGTCTTTATGAATTGTTATTATTTGTGTGAAAGTTATTTTACTGATATTAAAAAGAAGTAAACACAAACACGCCGATCTATCCCATGGAAGTGCGCCCCACGTCGGCCAGGCACATTCTGACAGAGAAGTTTTATTTATTCGTCCACGTGACTGTTGCGGAAACTGCCACATTGTAACTTTTTTTTAGTTGGCAGTACTTGATAGTAGAAGAGATGAAAACAGCTTTGCGTCTTTGTACTTTTTAACTGCGCCGAGCTGTAAACAATTTGAAAACAAGACCGCCTTCAGTGGTGAGGGTTCGTGAGAACAAAGTGGACGCTAGGAGGTGCGGAATGTCGGACTGCTCTGCCGGGTCGAGAGCTTCACAGTTTCGGGTAGTGTCCTCTCTTCTCGCACTGTTTGTGACACTTCAAGTGCCCCGTCGGCTCATGGGAGAGTGGAAATCTTTGCAAATGACTCTGTTTGTAAATTGCCCTGCACGACTACTTACTGTCCCTTAAGGTGAGTTCGGGTCACTAAAACCCCGCAACATTCAAGGTTGCTTTTGTGATCAATTATTTTAAGAAGATGGAGAGTTTACATCTAAGAAGATGTACAGACCTCTTCATGTAAAGTGTTGGACTTGGGAATTGTTTGGACCTTCTGCCCGTTAAGCACGGAAGGGCAACGTCTACATTTATCAGAATTATTTTTCTCTTAAATCACAAGCACGTAGTGCAAGGTTGTCAGGCAGAAATTTGGACGATCACATAGAAAATGTAATTTCTATACCACAGCAGTCGTGTAGTGCCTTTCAAAAGGGATCTACTATCGAGAGATGATCCAGATACATTTTAGCACTGTTTGTACTACTTACCTGTTGTGTTATAGTGCCTAAAATGTAGTTTACCCGAAACCACTCCAGTAGTGCTCAATGTACTTTTTACTATTTACCTCTTAAATGTTAATATTTTACTGTTTAATAACTTATAGACTACATTTTATTTTTTTCCCTTGTACTCAGTGAGTGAAGTCACTGGGTAATCAGCTAATATAATATAATATAATATAATATAATATAATATAATATAATATAATATAATATAATATAATATAATATAATATAATGCTAAGATTTGCACTGGGTGTGATGAGGATGGACAGGATTAGAAATGAGGACATTAGAGGGTCAGCTCAAGTTGGACAGTTGCGAGACAAAGTCAGAGAAGTGAGATTGTGTTGGTTTGGACATGTGCAGTGGAGAGATGAGGGGTATAATGAGAGAAGGGTACTAAGGATACAGCTGCGATATTGAAGGCGCCAGTCTTCTAAGGAAGTATAGCCAGCTCTGTCCTCTCTTGCACAGAGAATCTATTATATAGTGCCTTTCACTCTATCTATCTATCTATCTATCTATCTATCTATCTATCTATCTATCTATCTATCTATCTATCTATCTATCTATCTATCTATCTATCTATCTATCTATCTATCTATCTATCTATCTATTAAATAGTGCATTTCATATCTATCTATCTATCTATCTATCTATCTATCTATCTATCTATCTATCTATCTATCTATCTATCTATCTATCTATCTATCTATCTATCTATCTATCTATCTATTAAATAGTGCATTTCATATCTATCTATCTATCTATCTATCTATCTATCTATCTATCTATCTATCTATCTATCTATCTATCTATCTATCTATCTATCTATCTATCTATCTATCTATCTATTAAATAGTGCATTTCATATCTATCTATCTATCTATCTATCTATCTATCTATCTATCTATCTATCTATCTATCTATCTATCTATCTATCTATCTATCTATCTATCTATCTATCTATCATAGTGCCTTTCATATCTATCTATCTATCTATCTATCTATCTATCTATCTATCTATCTATCTATCTATCTATCTATCTATCTATCTATCTATCTATCTATCTATCTATCTATCTATCTATCTATCTATCTATTAATTATATAGTGCCTTTCACTCTATCTATCTATCTATCTATCTATCTATCTATCTATCTATCTATCTATCTGTCTGTCTGTCTGTCTGTCTGTCTGTCTGTCTGTCTGTCTATCTATCTATCTATCTATCTATCTATCTATCTATCTATCTATCTATCTATGTCGTGTTTCACTAAAATGCTGGACTGCTATGAGTAAACCAGATGATGGGTGATTGTTAAATCTCTGCCAGGGCTCCTCTCCTGTCTCTTTTGTTCATTCTTGATTCTTTTATTTATCCTGATTATGTGTATCATTCTACTGTATATTTTTGATCTTGTCTGTGCATACAAGCTGCGTGTGTTATGTTTCGTGTATTTTGTTTGCTGATCCTCCAGGGAGCGGAGCCACCTGCCAATCACAACCAGGAGCCCAACCCCCCCCCCCACCCTCTGTACATTCAGAGGGGCTTCCCCATATTCTGGTGGGTCATTCGTATGTGCCAGGGAGTTGGTGAGTTTACTTGTGTTATGCTGTGCTTTGTGCTTTTTTTTATTATTATTGGATTTTTTTGACCTTCTGCTCTTTTCTTTTGACTTCTGTTTGGATTTCTGCATTGGGATTTGTTTGTTTTTAGATTCGCCTTTTTCAGGCATTGTATGCATTTTTGGCTCATCTGAGCTCCACAGTGTTGCAGAGCAGTTTTTGTGAAGAATAAATCTTTTATTTTATGGATGCTACCCAGCCCTTTTTATGTCAGACTGGGTTTTTTGATGGGATTTCCCCTCTGTGGGGAATTTTTGGAAATGCTTTTGGAACTTACGTGCTTTGGGATTCCCAGCCATAACACAAATGATTATTATTTATCTTCATTTGCAGAAAAATATTGATAAGGCATCTCACGAGTGACTAAGGATCACACTATAAGTGCAATGTGCATATGGACGGAGAGCCAGCTTTGTAAAATATTAAAATAACATGGACATAGTAAGGGAGTTGAGGAAAAAAATTAAAATGGCAAAAGGAAAAATCCAAACAACATCACAAGCGTCTCACACCCTTTTTGAGCCTCTCCATTTGTCTACTACTATTTGTCTACGCTGTTGCTTCAGTGTCTCTGTGAGGGAGTGTGTGTTAGTTAGTCCAAGGCTGGGTGCGTTCCATTTAGCAAATCGTCTTCCTTTAAATCTTAATTGTAATTTCAGGCAATAATGAAATGTGACAGGGTGTAAGATCGGGTGAGTTTGGGGGTACAAAGTGACAACCATACTGTTTTTGGTCAAAAGCTCTTTAACTGACAACGCGGTGTGATGCAAAGTTCAGTTTTTCCTGCTCCACGTCTCTGGCCCTTTTCTTTTGATTTGAGCTCTCCCCCAACTATCATCTATGGGGGGGGGGGGGGGGGGGGCAAAGCTTTAGATTCGTCAAAAATTTTGATCTCCAGTTTTCAAACGATCTCGACATTTTAGGGTCCCCCAAAACAGAAAACATTGATATCTCGATGATGGGTGTGTGTCTTTCTGTGTGTCTTTCACAGTTTCTCGAGAGCTAAAATGGCTGGCCGGAAAAATAGCAAACTCGAAACTTAAGCCTTTTACGAGATAACAATGTGCTGATTAATTTTTGAGCCAAATCGTGAAAGAGAAAGAGGCACTCTACAGAGACCCTCAAATGCCGTAATTCTGCCATTAATTATGAATTCTTCTCATCAATTGCTATCGTAATAACCCGTTTTCCGATCAGAAAGATCAGCATCAGAGCGACAAATAATTACTGAAATGTTATTGAATAGTTCGGGTAATTTGGATCCTAGGGCGCAGCGCCTACTGACGCTCACATCCAAATTGTTTTTCTGAAGCTTTCGAGCCAACACCTCAGCTGTTCAGTGTAGCATTTGCTGATTAACAGCAAAAAAATTGCTGAAATCAAGCGTACAATTGTAGAAAAAAATGTTGACGGACTCAGTCAACTCAGTAACACGTCAGTTGGCAGACTGAACAAGACTGCTGGCTCCTTTTATATGTCACCCAGAAGTGCTCCAGGTGATTGATAACCTACTTCCAGCAGCACTTCCGGGTGTGGTGAAAGGAGAGCTCATACAGGCTCAGGAGCATCTACAACACCCCCTGGCGGCACCCCCAGATCCTAACAGGGCTGTAGACAACAGGTGGCACATTCTATACCTACGCCCTACTCCTGTGCTAATAAGTGATTCTGAAGTCCCCCCTTGTACGAGTTTAGGTCCTCTTTTTAATATCCATAAATGTTCTTGTTAGATTAAGAGTCTGTAAGAAAGTGAATTAGTTTCTGGGGATTGTGACCTCCAGGAGGTACACAGCTCCCCAAACACCTGACACAACATACACCAGTAAGTTTAGCAACAGGTCAAGTCAGGTGAAGTTAGGGAGTATGCACTGGTAGAGCCAAACCCACCACTCAATGAAACAGCTCGAGATTTGGGTTACCAACCTCCCAGGCAGACACGCATTCCAGTCCCACCCTCTGGAACTGATCCTCTATCTGCCTCAGCCAGGTCTTATGTGGACATCCACTTGGCCTGGTCCAACTGCTCTGGTCCTCAACAGTGAGGATCACCTTCGGGAATGGTGCCACATGGCCGCAGTGCCATAACTGATGCTCCCTCTCAATGCAGGTCACGTGCCTCATTCAGGACCCCGTGAGCAACACAAAGTCAAACCAGTGGTAGAAAAGAGACACAGTTACTGAAAGAGTCCAGTCTTCGCCTCCGGACTGGTCACTGGATAGCGTCCATGTCTCGCAATCATATAACAAGACAGGAAGCAGCAGGACTCTAAAGACTTCTAGATATCGAGAGTGCCACACACCCCTCTCTAGTGACCAAATATGTTAAAAACGTAAACAATGTCCATGGGGTGTACTTACTTTTTCACACAGCTGTATTTTTAAAAAATGGGATCCCAAAATGCAACAAAAAAAAAATTAAATAAAGCAGCAATTCATAGCACTGGCCTGGTTTGTGGACCTTTGTGAAGTCCTGCCTCCCTTTTTGTCATTTTGTGCTGCCACATTAGAACAGCCGTGTGACGCTGTGGGATTCTAATCTTTACAAATATGGCATCAGGACACTCTTCGCCATAGATGATGCCATATAAAATAAGCGTTCTGTCGCTATGTTTAGACTAAATGAAAATGTTTCTTCTTTCTTTCTGTCTGGCGGTGCCTCTCCTGTAGACGCCCACTTGCACGTCCCTACTGCAGTGGACCCTCACTTATTCGCTTTCTGTCATCGTTGAGACCAGTGAGGTGACGGATGCAGAAAAGGAAAGGGGGGAGTCAGGTAGCACATCTCTTTAACAAAGAGGAAGAAAAAAGAAATTCTTTCAGTTTCCCCAACGGCCTTGAAATCCAGCAGCAGTCAAGCTATAGAAAATAAGGCAAAAAAACGAGGTCACCGAGAAGCTGGTAGCGATCCAGCAATGCATTATTCAATTTGGAGGCAGCCTGCACCGTTGGGTGGCTGACTGCTAAAATGATGTCTTCTGGCCTGCATTTAAATGAAATATTACCTAATCGCTTTGCCATGATCCACACTGACGTTTTTTGATTACATCCAGCTGTTTTTGCCGAGGGAGCGCTTCCCAGCAATGAAATTGTGCGGGATAATAAAGTTATGGGCGCGCTCCGAGTTAATGAAGGAAGTAGGCAAAGCACAGGGTAGGCGATGCAAGCAAATTCATCAAGAACAAATCATTAAAAGAGCCAGAGAGATATTTTGACAGATAGATCGTATTTTATTTAATCCCCTGCATGTCTTGAAATAAATGACACCTGATTTTATTTTCCTGCAAGGAAACGAAACAAATAGAAAAATATCATACGGAATGAACGATAGCAAGACTGTAAGAGGGGTGGCTCTGAACAAAACTAATATTGACTGCAAATGATGTGTGCATCAATCAGTGTCACGGGCGGGCTGTTCAGTTTACTTTTGCTGTAGCTGGGCTCAAGAAATGTGATGGGCTCAGGAGGGCTGAGGTTGCTGGTTCGAATCCCGTAAATGCCAGAAGTGACTCTACTCCATTGGGCCCTTGAGCTACGCCCTTAACCTACTGTGGGAGATGGCCGGTCGTTCATTCCAGCCAATACCCCCAGGCCGCTAGATGTAGCATGGAAGTGCCCCAAAGACCAGCAGGGAATCCTGGACAATGGAGTTTTTATTCCCGACCCTGCTGGACACCGTGGGGCCCACCAGAGGATGCTGCAGGGAGGCTCAAGGACTTACATGTGCCCTACAACCCGGAAGTGCGTCTTAATTACCGCGACAAAGGAAATGATGTACTTCCAGGATCAGGAGGGAGAGTTTTCATCTGACCCGGAAGTGCTAACGAGTCACATGGACAAGGGTTCAAGAGCACTTCCGGGTCATGGACTATAAAAGACTGTGCGAAACCCAGACGAGTGAGCTGAGCTGGGAGGCTAAGTGTCTGGGAGTGGAGGATTAAGTATTGGTGATTGATTGTAGTAGTGTGGAGTGGAGGATTAAGTATTATTAAGTATTGGTGATTGATTATTGTATAGTGTATGAGTAGTGTGGAGTGGAGGGTGCTTGGTGCACTTTATTATTAAAAAATAAAAAAGTCTTGGACTTTTACCTGGTTGTTTGGCGTGGTACCTGAGGGTTCAAGGGAGCAATAGCGCCCCCTACTGTTACACTGCCTAATAATAGAGGGCCGAGGTCGGTAGTGTGCATCAAGAAACGGCCCTTCTGCACAAATCACATCCATTCATCCATCCATTCTGTTTTCTTTGTCTTATTTTAATTTTGATTCAAAGTCAAATTCCTATCCTGGCAGCTGCAGGAACAAGGCAGGAGCAAACGCTGGAATGGAGGAGTAAGTCGCATTGGACAGAAGCATCTGCTAAATGAATTCATGTAAATGTACAGGGCATGAGAAAGTATCCTGACCCCATCGGTTTTTACACATTTTGTTATGGAGCAGCCTTTTGCTAAGATCATTTCAATTTATTTCTTCCCCTCATTATGAGAGTTTGTGGGATCCCCTCGAGGTTGCTGGATATCATGGCCGGCCTGTACACTGGTACTGTGAGTGCTGTGCAGAGTGGAGGCACAACTGCTGTGTTTTTCCCAGTTGTTTCTAGGGGTCATCAGCGGCGTCTTCTGCTCCTACTCTGTTCAGTGTTTGCATGGACTGGGTGTTGGGCAAGGTCGTGGGGTCCAGCAAGCTCTGGGGCATCTCTTGGTGAAGAAAGATTCACTGATCTCGAATTCACTGATGATGCTGTGATCGTCAATGGAGGCTCTGATCGGGGCTCTTGAGAGACTGAGCGAGGAGACTGAGTGTCCTGATAAAAACCAAAGAGCCAGGCCTTTAATGACCTCTTGAGTGTGTCTGTCTGCGGAGAGAGTGTCAACCTCATCGAGAGGTTTACTTACCTCGGCAGTGACATTCATGTCTCTTGTGACTCTTCCTGTGAAGTTAGTAGACAGACTGGGAGAGCATAGGGGGGTCATGAGGTCACTGGAAAGGGGTGTGTGGCACTCCCGATATCTCTGCAGAAAGATGAAGGTTCAAGTCTTTAGAGTCCTGTTACTTCCTGTCTTGCTATATGGCTGTGAGACATGGATGCTCTCCAGTCACCTGAGATGAAGACTGGACTCCTTCACCAATGTACTAACGCACCTCCCCAACCTTACCTGACCTGACTTAACCATTATGGGTGGAGTGGTGGCCGTGAGGCTAGGGATCTGTGCCAGCAATTGGAAGGTTGTTGGTTCGAATCCAGTAAATACCAGAAGTGACTCCACTCCGTTGGGCCCTTGAGCAAAGCCCTTAACCTGCAATTGCTCCATTCTGGATATGACGTTAATCTGCATCCAGCACTGCAAGCAGGTCCTACAATTTAGAGAGAAAACTTGGGGGTTGGCAGCAGGATTGGCACTCCAGCAGCTGTAAAAAAACATCCAACTGTGTCACCTGCTACACTCGGGTACAAATCCAGGTGGTGTGGTGTGTAGTGTGTGCGTCATGCTGCCAAACTCTCTCTCATTACGCAACACTGAATACTCCAGAATGACAAAAGCGAAAGTAGGATTTTAGAAATGATTGCAAATTTATTCAAAACTATTCATGGTACCTGTCAAAGACCGGAAATAGAATAATCTACAGATATTTACTATCACTGACGTTTATCTTCAGCGTGTAAAATGACACAGAGCACAAATAAAGATTTGGGGTACCACCACCCCCTATAATTTGACATTTTCAACAGAGTAAACACACAATTATTTGTGGTGATGTCTATCTATCTATCTATCTATCTATCTATCTATCTATCTATCTATCTATCTATCTATCTATCTATCTATCTATCTATCTATCTATCTATCTATCTATCATATAGTGCCTTTCATATCTATCTATCTATCTATCTATCTATCTATCTATCTATCTATCTATCTATCTATCTATCTATCTATCTATCTATCTATCTATCTATCTATCTATCTATCTATCTATCTATCTATCTATCTATCTCCGCCAGTCTTACCATCAGGTCTGGGCTGGAATAAGAAAGCTTTCCGTTAACTCAGGGTTGTGCTGGGTGTTTTGTAAAGTGGCATTGTGGTTTTTTCTCAGTTATTGGATGAGGACAACAAGAGTTTTAAAGATTCCACTGCGTTGGCTTCAAGGCTGGGCATTCGATCAATCAGAACTGTCAATTATTTATTATCGTTTATGGCAAAAGACTTCATCAGGCTAAGAGAAAGTCAGGGGAACTCAACCTCAGTGCATAACAAGATGGAGGAGGAGGAGAAGGGCTGCTTTTCTGATCTGGAGGTGGAACCCAAATTGGACATGTAAAAACAGAGATCAGGCCAGCATGGAGAGAATTTTATAAACCCCCTAATAATAAGAGAGCAGGCGATTTACAATGGAGAGTCGTACACAGGGTCATCGCAACAAATGTGTTTCTAAATAAATTTCAGAGTGACGTGAGCAATAAATGTGCTTTCTGTGGGAAGAAAGAGAATGTTTATCATTTATTTTTATATTGTACGAGACTGCAAACTCTGTTGGTGTATTTTCAGAAAATATGTGAAAAATTTACTGTTTCTTTTGATGTTCAGAGATTTATTTGGGGCATGAAATATAACAAAACATCAAAATCAAAATTTCAACTTTTAAATGATTTACTTGGGCAAGCAAAGTTAGCCAATTTAAAAAGCCATAATAATAAACAGTGTGGTACATTACCAGATGAGGTACTGTTTATTTTCAAATTTTATGTAATTTCGAGAATCAACCTAGAATTTACATATTATAAAACAATGTGCAATATTGAAGAATTTGAGAAAGTGTGGGGAGTGAAGGGGGTGCTGTGCTCTACTGAGGAGGGGCAACGAAAAATCAATCTGGAATAACGTAGAAGACCTGGTGTGAAATTGTAAGGTTAAATGTTAGAAGGATTAGCTGGAGTACTATCTATCTATCTATCTATCTATCTATCTATCTATCTATCTATCTATCTATCTATCTATCTATCTATCTATCTATCTATCTATCTATCTATCTATCTATCTATCTATCTATCTATCTATCTATCTATCTATCTATCTATCTATCTTCAGGCAAGATGTAAGCTTGCATATTGTAATCTTTTTAGTTAGCCAATAAAAGGTGTCATTTTGCTTGACTTCTCATTACATCCATAATGGCTAACTCAGTACAACACCCCAGTACCAGTTCCTATGTGTAATTCTTTACATTTACTGACATTACATTTCATCTGCTACAAATCTGTCCAAGCCTGTATGCTGTCCAAGTCTCTCTGGAATGATTATCTTCTAATCCACCTATCTTGGCATCTTCTGCAGACTTAACCAGCTTGTTACTTATATTCATATCTAAATTATTTATATTTATTAAAAATAGCAGCGGCCTTAGCACTGACCCCTGCTGGTCACCACTCTTAACATCAGCCAATTCTGATGAAGTTCCTCCTACCATCACCCATTCTTCCTGTGTCTGAGCCAATTTTATATCCATCTACACCCCATACTCTTAACTCCCACTTCTTTTAATTTGATGCCCACCCTCTCACGTGGCAGCATATGAAATGTTTTCTAAAAGTCCAGCTAAATCATATCATAGACTCCCCTTTGATCATATCCTTTGTTTCCTCAACATGTCGGTAAAACACAATCTCCCTCTTCTGAACCCATGCTGACTGTTCAGTAAAACTCCCATTCTTGCCATGTGCTGCTCAGTCTTTTTCTTAATAATTCCTTCCATTACTTTACCTGTGATGAACGTTAAGCTTACTGCCCTATAGTTGCTTGGCTCTGGCAAGTCACCCTTTTTTTATTTGCCATTTTCCTATAGTTTGGAATTTCCCAGTACGTAGTGACTTCTTAAAAACTATGCATCAAGGATTTATCATAAGGGTATAATTTCCTGAACAAGATAAGGTCCTAAAAATGAAGGTTTTTCATGTCTAACAAACCCAAAATAGGGGGAATCCCAAAAAAGCTCAATGCCATGTATAAACAGACACCAAGACGAGTCAAACTGTATTGCATATGGTGGGATTTTCTCATACTGGTGAAGTCAGGAGGATCTGGATTAAAAGAAAACAAAAGAAATAAAACTTATTTGATGTCAAAGCCTTCATAAATAATCCTAATGAACTCAATAAACATAAGCCAGGGAAAAAACTCTGGCCATAACATGACGCCATCCATGCCATCTATTATGCCACATAAGGACCTTCTCATCACTCATCCAACCCCGTTCTTCAAATTGAAATGTCTGTATTTTAGGATAACATTCAAAGAATGCAATTTCAAGGCTCTGCTTGCAGCTCACTTAGGAGCGGCTCTGGCATTGTCTGTCTGTGTGTGTCTCATGTGATGTCATGTGATGGCGGTGGGGTTCTTTTATGAAATCGTTCTTTTTTTGGAATGAAATGAACACACAGTATATATAGGCACTCATAATAAGCCTTTCAAAGACATGTTCAGCACAGATCTTTCAGACTAGAGTGCCGCCCTCTGAATTATTTCTGCCTCTCTGTGTAATATTTGTGATTCAAATCATTTTGTCCCAAGTCCTTGAAACATTCATCATCTTCTGGAAAAAAAAAAAAAAGCTTTGGAAATGTCCCTTACAATACAAACAAGCAACAGAGAATGGCTTCCTGTGGTGTGTCAGGAGCAAACACATCCACCGGCCCTTGAAACAGGATTCCTGCCGACTACTCCATTTCTCTTCTGTCAGCAGCCTTGGACTAATCCTCTATGCCAGCCTGAGTTTTCACTCTCTTTTGCCAACAAAAGTTATAAATTATAATAATAATAATGGTCTGGCTGCACTTCTCCACTTCTAACAGAAAAGTATTTTGTGATTCATGCCTACCATCATTGATGGATCACTGCGATTCTTTGAATTGCGATTTATTGTTCTTTAGACAGGCACAGTAACAGAAAACACAAAAACAGACCACTTCCGCATAAACATTTACATAAATATAAAGTTATATATCAATAGCTCTAGAGACTTTTGTGTTTAATGCTGGTTTGTATGATGACTCACAAGAGACGGTAAAGGAATAATGGAATACGCCTTAGTCTAAAAACCAAACTGAGCTCAAAACCAAGAGCGATCTTTCATCAGAGCCAAGAAGGAAGACAAAACTCAGACGTCAGGAACCACAGTTTGTTAACAAGAAGTTAATTAATGAAAGGTTTTTTAAAAATTGCAAAGGGAAAGATATATTTACAGTATCTGCAAACTTGGACAGAGAATATGCCTCCAGAGATGACCATTTTAACTCCTTCATGTAATTGTTGCCCAACACTGACTGTCATGGCCAAACCAGGGTTCCTCTCTGGCTCCGTGCTGTCCCTACGTTGATGGATTGAAGGCCAGAGGTCCGCATGACCAGCATCATCTAAATCTTCCACATGAACCCTGAAAACCATGAGGACTGATTGAGATCACTGATGTCAGGTAGAATGCCTAGTGGGGACTGGCCGGGTGGTCTCGTGGCCTCGGAACCCCTGCAGATTTTTTTTTTTTTTTTATTCTGTCCTCCCTGGTCATCTGACCTTACTTTATTCTTTGTTAATTTGTATTGCCTAATTTTTATATTTCTTTTTCTTTTTCCTTTCTTCATCCTGTAAAGCACTTTGAGTTACATCATTTGTATGAAAACGTGCTAAAGAAATTAAATGTTGTTCTTCTTTTTATTATTGTTCATTGTTTTCTGTTAATTTCTCTAATCAATTTGACTAATTAAGTAATATCGGTTCATTTCACTCTATGTAGTTTGCAGTTTCTGTGTGTGAGAATTTGTTCTCTGATGTTCCTTGCATTTTGTGGGTGGATTCCCCAAGAGGCGGAGACACCTGTCCATCATCATTGAGGGACCACCCCCCGCCCTATAAAGCCTGATGGGAAGTGCAGTCCCTCACCGTTCATTAGAGAATGAGCTTGGTGGTGTGACGATGCTGGTTCTGTTTCATGCTCCCCTCTGGCTTCTGGGGAGCTCTCAAACCCGACACCGTTGGTAATGTCACCGATGAGCAAGACAGTGAAGACATCAACAACGAAGCAAGGTTGATGGAGCAAAAAGTGCAAAGTGCTTTTATTAAAAACAAAACCAAAAACAGTGTCCAAATAAATAAGTGCAGTGTCTCAAATAGTTCTTAAATAAATAATCTGTTACAACAGGTGAACTGTGGAGGTTAAAATGAGAATGGCTGGAAGCAGTCTTGTCTTAAAACTCTGGCTCTTTCTTCTTTCTACTGGTGGCTCCCCTGCTTCTCCCATACGGGCCCAGCAACAGGGGAGACGCCCTACCAGCAAATACAGCTCCCTCCTATTCTGGTCCGGTAGCCTTCCAATCCCTGGCTATGTAAGGCTCCAGCTGGACCAAGACTTGGGTTCCCTCCTCAGCTGGGGCTTAACACGCCAAAAGACCTCCTCGACTGCCGCTCCCTTCAATGGCCAGTCATCTCTGCCAGTCACTCCAGTTCCTCAAATCTGCTCAGCTGGAGTGACCGCTTCAATCTGCCCCCCTGAGAGTTGGCCAAACACTTCTCCAGGGCTGTCCTACCAGATGCATTCAACCTTCAATGAGCCTGCTCTCGCTCGCGCTCTCACTCGCTTTCTCCTTCCTGCCGCCTACTTCTCCCTTAACCTCCATTCCCGTTCTTTCCTTTTTTCTCACTTCCCTATCTGCCTCACACTTTTCTTTATATATAATACGCTACCGTGGCTGTTTGTTTGTCTGTCCAGGATTTTAAATCCCCTGTAGCTCGTAAACCGTTTAAACTATTGACCTGAAATTTGGCACACATATAATACGTGACGTCTACTATCCACTTTTGGGGATGATTTTTATTACTCTTTTTATTTTTATTTTATTTTATTGTAGAATCAACTATCGGCAGCACGCAGCAGGGCAGCCATGTGGCGCATGCATACATGCATCGTTCTCATTCCCTACCACCTTCGCGGTCACTTCCTTTACCCCTTCATATCTTAAATCATTCTTGGGGCAGATTGATGACTTAAGTGCCAACTTAAGTGAAAATTAGTCAAGTGTATTCATTGCACGTTATCGTGCAGTATGCTGTTACTGGTACTATATATTACGTGGACGTGGATCAGGTGTGTCGATTAGCAGTTCCTGGCATCAATTATGGATGTGCTCGGGAACCGCTCCGGCCACACTACCACGCCCTCTCTTTAAGCCGTGAGTGCGGCGATTATCTATTTAAAACTGGCCTTTTCAATTTGAGCTGTGGACCCACTATACCACAGGTGGTTTGATGGATTCTCATTTTTCATTATTTACTTATTTGTATTTAATGGTTTTGGTGACTTCTGCTGCTGTTTTAAGGATTCTGATCTCTACACTGCTCAAAAAAATTAAGGGAACACATAATCTTGCATCACTCCTGTCCCAAAGGTATCACGTCCTAGTGAGCTGAACAACTTCCAGCCTGTCGCTCTGACGTCACATGTGATGAAGACCATAGAGCGGCTGCTGCTTCACCACCTAAGGCCACAGGTCCACCACTCCATCGACCCTCTGCAGTTCGCATACCAGGAGAAGGTGGGAGCGGAGGATGCCATCATCTATATGCTACACCGATCCCTCTCCCACTTGGACAGAGGCAGTGGTGCTGTAAGAATTATGTTTCTAGACTTCTCTAGCACCTTCAACACAATCCAACCTCTGCTCCTTAGGGACAAGCTGACAGAGATGGGAGTAGATTCATACCTGGTGGCATGGATCATGGACTATCTTAAAGACAGACCTCAGTATGTGCGTCTCGGGAACTGCAGGTCTGACATTGTGGTCAGCAGCACAGGAGCGCCACAGGGGACTGTACTTTCTCCGGTCCTGTTCAGCCTATATACGTCAGACTTCCAATACAACTCGGAGTCCTGCCATGAGCAAAAGTTCGCTGATGACCCTGCTATGGTGGGCTGCATCAGGAGTGGGCAGGAGAAGGAGTATAGGGACCTCATCAAGGCCTTTGTTAAATGGTGCGACTCAAACCACCTACACCTGAACACCAGCAAAACCAAGGAGCTGGTGGTGGATTTTAGGAGGCCCAGGCCCCTCATGGACCCTGTGATCATCAGAGGTGACTGTGTGCAGATGGTGCAGACCTATAAATATCTGGGAGTGCAGCTGGATGATAAATTGGACTGGACTGCCAATACTGATGCTCTGTGCAAGGGAGGACAGAGCCGGTTATACTTCCTTAGACGGCTGGTGTCCTTCAACATCTGCAATAAGATGCTGCAGATGTTCTATCAGACGGTTGTGGCGAGCGCCCTGTTCTACACAGTGGTGTGCTGGAGAGGCAGCATAAAGAAGAAGGACGCCTCACGCCTGGACAAACTGGTGAGGAAGGCAGGCTCTATTGTTGGCATGGAGCTGGACAGTTTAACATCTGTGGCAGAGCGATGGGCGCTGAGCAGACTCCTGTCAATCATGGAGAATCCACTGCATCCACTGAACAGGATCATCTCCAGACAGAGGAGCAGCTTCAGAGACAGACTGCTGTCACTGTCCTGCTCCACTGACAGACTGAGGAGATCATTCCTCCCCCAAACTATGCGACTCTTCAATTCCACCCAGGGGGGTAAACGTTAACATTATTCAAAGTTATTGTCTGTTTTTACCTACATTTTTATTACTCTTTAATTTAATATTGTTATTATCAGTATGCTGCTGCTGGAGTATGTGAATTTCCCCTTGGGATTAAGTATCTATCTATCTATCAAAGTATGTGTGTAATCCTGCCAACTATGCCAAAATATCTATCTATCTATCTATCTATCTATCTATCTATCTATCTATCTATCTATCTATCTATCTATCTATCTATCTATCTATCTATCTATCTATCTATCTATCTATCTATCTATCTATCTATCTATCTATCTATCTAATCATCAAAGTGTACCACCAAGTCAATGAAGCCTCAGGAATATCAATCTGTCCGGTCAGGAAGCATAAGCAATTGTGAATCAACTTTACCTGCTTTGGTGCAAATGAAACTGACAACAGGAGACCTGGAGAGGCAGCAGCAAGACAATGCTCAAAAAGGGAATGGTGGCCCTAGACGATTGCTCTCTCCTTTACTTTCCTGACTGATTCTTCTCTACTTTTACATTTTGCTGGTGTCCTTGTCACTGCTGGTAGCATGTGGCAGTACCTGTAAGTTGCTCAGGTAGTCCAACTCCTCCATACATGTCGCCACAAGAAGGTTTGCTGTGTATCCCAGCACAGTCTCCAGAGCATGGAGGAGATACCAGGAGATGGGCCATTACGTGAGAAGAGCAGGACAGGGCCTTAGAAGAGAATGAACCCAGCAGCAGGACTCATATCTGCTGCTTTGCACGAGGAGGAACAGGAGGAGCACAGCCAGACTCCTACCAAATGACCTCCAGCTGCCTACTGGTGTGCATGTGTTTGACCAAACTGTCACAAATAGACTCTGTGAGGGTGTCATGAGGGCCCAACATCATCTAGTAGGACCTGCGCTCATATCCCATCTCTGGGCAGCACACTTTGCATTCTCCAGAGAATATCACAATTGGCTTCTCCGCCATTGTCACCCCGTTCCCTTCACAGATGACAGCAGGTTTACACTGAGTGCATGTGACAGATGTGAAAGAGTTTGGAGACGCAATGCTGAACGTTATGCAGCTTAGCAACATCATTCTACATGCCTGGTTTGGTGGTGGGTCAGTGATGGTTTGGGGTACCGGGATTGTCAGACCTTAAGTTGGTACGGTGGGATCTGGGTTCCTCCTGGTATAGGACAATGCCTGGCCTCATGTGGCCAGAGTGTATAGGCAGTTCCTGGATGACATTGATGCCATTCACTGGCCCACACGTTCACCCAGACCTGAATCTAATTTAGAACCTTATGTATTCCGCCATCACCAAGTAGTGCCACAGGCTGTCCAGGAGCTTAATGATGTCCTGATCAGGTCTAGGAGGAGATCCTCCAGGACACCATCATCCTCCGTATCATCAGGAGCATGCCCAGATGTTGTCAGGTGTGCATACAGGCACATGGGGGGCCATACACACCACTGAGTCACATTCGGAATCGTTGTGATGGAATTCACACAAGTTGGATCAGCCTGGGATTTCAATTTTTGGCTTTGATTTTCGGTGTGATGTTGAATCAACCCTCATTGGGTTGGTGAGTTTGGTTTCCATTGACCGTTGTTAGATCATTTGGTTCTCATCGACTTACACAGTATCACTAAGACAAAATTTTCCACTTGATTATTTTGTTCTTTGAGATCCAGTGTGATTTAAGTGTTCCTTTCATTTTTTGACAGTGAATATTTTGTATTGGGACTTGTTTGCTGAGAATCGAATTTCAGGACATACCCTTTGGCTTCCTTTTTTATTTTTTGAGTATTTTATTATTTTTGCGATTTTTGTTAATAAAGATTCTGGTGGGACTTGCCTCTGTTCTGTCAGACCTTCATTGAACTGCCTTTTGTGAGGCACATTTTGAGATATTTTAGACTCTCTTTTTGCATTTTGAACTCCTAAAGTCTGTCCTTCTTTCTGAGGCCTAGACAGGTCTGCAGCCTCCCAATTTCCAAGGGTCAGACGTCCCTGGGATGAAACCTAGTTTTGGGACAGTCCAGTTAGGATGCTGGCCTGTATTTTGTGGGTCTTTTTGAAGGCCTCGCCTTTTTGTCATTTGTGTGCTGTAGCAGTCATGATAGTGGACCCTTTTCACCACAGCCCTGTTGGGGAAATGAAAGGGCCGATGCCACGTAGTACTTGACCATAAATGAGAAGGGTTTTCAGTGAAAAACAAAATTTGAGTACAGCTGTATTGTAAAGCTAGCGCATATGTCGAAATACCTGCACACTCAATCTCACAGTTTGAATCGCAGACATGGTTTGATTGCAGATGTGTACACACATAAAGAAAACTCTTCATTCTTATATTTGCATACATGGCCAGGGCCCAGATGGTGCCTCAGAATTGCTCCTAGGAATTGCACTAAAAGTTACCCGAGCAGAACATACATGATATTTACGAGGCATCTTCGGCCAAGTCCAGAGAGGAATAGGACGCCACATCTGAGAATGAATGACGTCACAAGTTCACAACACCCCGAGACACAAACTGGAAGTCAGGATGACATTTTGTTGTTTCCTGGTACTAACATTAAGGCTGCACCACAAAGAATATGAATAACAATAATAGTCGTATTAGAAAAAGTACAAGGAAAACATAATAAGGTAGGGTATTGCTCTGCACTGCATGTAAATGTTGCCACTTTCCAACAACATAAAGAATGACACAGTAATGAACACCAAGATGTAAAAACCAAAACACACACACTGAATGAGAGAAAAGCCCAAAATTGGGGGCAGGAACAAAGGACGGACTGAGAGAGGAAAGACTAAACCTGTCTTTGTAATTTATTTTGTTAATAAACCTTGTATTTGAACCTGGAACTTGTGTTTGTGCAGTTGGGGTGGCTGCAATGCCCCATAGCAGGCATTATATACATAAATATATATTGTCACAAGCTGCTGGGGGACAGACCCAGCCAGGACATCTGGAAGGACCCGGAGGTGGCGTATTCGTCCTCCGGGCCACGAGGGGGCAACCGCCCTGGATCGAAAGAGGACCACGGGAGAGAAGCCAGGAGGCTCATGTCTGTTGGGTCCCTTGGCCACTGTCAGGGAGCCCAGGAGGCGTTCACTTCCACCACACCCGGGAAGATGGATGAGGAGCCTTCCAGGGACACCCAGAGTGTTTCCGGGTGCAAGGGCAGCACTTCCGCCACACCAGGAAGTGCTGCCGGAAGAATGTCATCATGCACCTGGAGCTCGTCCGGGTGAGAATAAAAGGAGCCGCCTCCCTACACTCGGGGAGCTGGAGTCGGGAGTGGGAGCAAGACGAAGCTCCCATGGAGAGAAGAAAGGCGGCCCACCAACAGTGAGGAGAGGTGATTGGTGCTAGGAGCACAGGACTGTTGTGCAGAAAGAAAAATAAGCGTGTGGCTTTTGATAAAGATGTGGGGCCTCATGTATAAACGGTGTGTACACACAGAAATGTTGCGTACAAACGTTTCCACGCTCAAATCGCGATGTATAAAACCTAAACTTGCCGTAAAGCCACGCACATTTCCACAGTAACTCATACCTTGGCATATGCAATTTCTTCGCTCGGTTTTGCAGACTGGCGGCACCCAGCGTCAAAGCAGTGCTACTGTTCCTGCATGGTCACCCTTTCTTTCTTAGATCCACATTCCTGATGCGGCTTTATAAATACACTGAAACTAACTGCATATTGTTTATTAGTGTAATGCATCTGATTGTAATTAACCTGCAGCAATATAATGGTCCAGAGAATAGCCATAGTATTCCAAATACCATAACTGCTTTAGCGTTGTTACGCTCACTGCATCTTCTTCTTCTTTCAGCTGCTCCCGTTAAGGGTTGCCACAGCAGATCATCTTTTTCCATATTACTCTCACTGCACCACTCGGAGTATTTATATCACTGTATCTGAGTGGGGAATCACAGCAGCAGCTGATCGGAAAGAGAATTATCGGTATACAGCATGAAGCAGACGCTGCCTGAGCCAACGCTTCAGAGACTTTCCTGTACGGACTTCGCAGTTTAGAAAAAGTTTCATCCCAAGAAGTATAAACGCACTCAATCAGTCCATCAAGTGCTCCTTGTAGAACTGTTTGGACTTATAAGTACAATTACCTCACTGTAAACTTGGGATACAGTTATAATATTACACAACCTGCGCCACTTTATAAAGCGCGTATTTACATATTGATGATGATATCATTTTTAAGATGAAATGCAGCAAAATATGTTGATTATAGTATACAGATAAAACTTTAACTTCATTTAAATAATCAGTATTGTTAATAATTAAACATGTGAGGACACGGTGCCGCAGCGCTAGCTAGTTCAGGGATTGTTCCTGCATTGCGTTGTATTATTGCTGACGTGACACTGGAAGGATAGACGGATAGAATAATTAAACACATAATACGAAGATATTTCAATGTTGCTTAAAAGTTTTGAAGAATTGGTGTTCTAAGCTTACAGATGGCTTCACATCTATTACAGAGCTGATTGTGTGGTGATTGGGTATTTGGAGAAAGAAAAGTAAGGACAGGAGTTGGAGGTTAGTACGTTTGAAAGAGACAGTACTGCTGCAATAAGTTATTTCATCGAAGGTCACGCATGGCGCAGCAAGTCTCTTGTGTGAGACATGAACAAGCACTGCACCACCATGTTCCCATGTTTAATAACATGCTTTCATTCCTATCATCATGAAAAAGATATCACGTATACATCTCAGTATTTTAATTATTCAGAGAGCTGTAATATCACGAATGTAATGGATTCTGTGTCCTGTCGGAGAAAGAGAAAGTCCGTTTAAGAAGCAGGTAGTGATTCACACACATAGAGCACATAGAAGATCAAATACAGAACAAAGCATTTAACGTGCTACTTTAGTTACAATGGGATTTGAGAAACTAGTAAATTAAACAATTTTAAGATGAAGTTTATGATGTTCTACTTTAATGGCAAAATAAACTACGTGAATAAAGTGGAAATTTCGAGATTAAAGTTGACATTTTTTGTTTTTTTCCCACTGTGTGCCTATTTTTTTTGTCTGTACCCTAATATGCTTTCATATGACACTCAGACGGTGGGCTACGACTTGCCTTTTCACAGCGACTTTGATATGTGATTTCTTTTTTATTTCGGGCACTGTGCGACTTTGTGAACTGAAGCTTTTTAGTTTCTCCGGCACTCTGTGTCACTTGATGAACTGTCATTTTGTTGATTATACCACTGTTTAAAACAACAAATAGTAAGATTTTCCTTTGCCTCCATTTGGTATTTGCTGAAATTCTTATTTTTTCCCCCATGCTTTTTCCATTGTCTTTTCACAGAAGGCTGAGCTTAAGGGCTTTTTATATTGATTTGCATATTCAAAGAGGCGTAATTCTGGGAGGAGTTGGGGCGGGACAGAAGGCGCGTGCACTGCGTTACTTTTCACGCTGATCAGGATTTATGAAGAACATGGAAGTTTGCGTACGTACAGATTCCTGCATCTGGATTTTTCTGTGCGTACGCACATTCCCGCTTTTGTGCTGACGCCATGTTATAGTGTGACTTCTACGCACGGCGTTATGCATGAGGCCCGTGGTCTCAGTGCGGTGGTGTCCAGGCGTGCCTCACTATATATATATATATATACAGTGTATATATATATATATATATATATATATATATATATATATATATATATATATATATATATATATATATATATAGTAAAAGAATAGACCTGACACACTTAAAAAGGTTTGGGGCAGCCATCTGTATATTATTCCTGGTTGCAAAAGATTCTTGCAATAGAACAGCGATGTTCTCAATGACGAGTCCAAAACAGAACTGTCCATGGTTTGTCAAGATGGCGGTTTTAAGGGATTGGACAGGAAGTGACGTAAGGGAACCTGAAATGATTTTTTTCAGATGTCAGAGTAGCTGCCAGAAGTGATATTCTTCTGGGCGCCGGAACCAGAAGTGACGTCATTTGCTGTAAATCAGACAGGTTTTCCCGCGGCTGGTCTGTAGAGATAACAGGAGAAGGCTTAGTGTACCCCGCCACCCCCTGGCCTCGCATGGAATTACCTTTGCTGGTCCATACAACATCTTCAACATATATATATATATATATATATATATATATATATATATATATATATATATATATATATATATAAATTGTGGCAGAAGCACAGAACCCACACCCGGCCATGACACCCCTTTGGCACTAAATCCGGGGGAGTAGCCATGGGAGGCTTATTTCTTCCCCTGGAACACTTGGTGGCAGCACCCTGGGTTGCATCGGGGCCACAATTCTGGAACACCGGAGCGCATCCCACACCAAGGGGAGCTGCACAGCTTCCTGAGCCCGTGTGGGCTGTAATGCAGCCACACCCAGAAGTGCAGCCTGAATTAGGTTAATTATCACCTGAAGCACTTCTGGGTGGGCTATAAGATGAGCCTACAGCCACTACTCCAGGCACCAGAGTCAGAAGGACGAGGAGGACAAAGGTGCCTGGGAGTAGTGGAGGAAGAAGAGTGTGTTGGTGGCTTTTTTTGTGTGTTTCGGGGACTGTGTAGGGCCTGTGGGACACGGGGGAGACATGCCCCACGGCTGAAGAAAATAAAATGTTTTTGTTTCATTTTTACGTGCCTCCGTTGTCAGTCTGTGTCGGTTTGACGCCAACAGAGAACTTTTTGCCACTATACTGTACATATATATATATATATATATATATATATATATATATATATATATATATATATATATATATATACACATACTGCTCAAACAAAATAAAAGAACACTTTGAAATCAAATCAAAATCAAATTTCAATGAGAACAAATTCCTGCTGACGATCTCTACTGATATGGAGTGGTAATGTGTTAGGAATGAAAGGATGGCACATCGTTTGATGGAAATGAAAATGATCAACCTACAGAGGGCTGAATTCAAAGACAAACTGAAAATCAAAGTGAAAAAAAGATGCAGAGGCAGGCAGGCTCGTCCATTTTTCCGAAATGTCATTGCAGCAACTCCAAATCGTACTCAGTAGTTGGTATGCCCTCCCCACGTGCTTGTATACATACCTGACAACGTCCTAATGAGATGATGGATCTGGACCAGGGCACCACTGAGCTCCTGGACAGTCTGAGGTGCAACCTGGCAGCGTCGGATGGACCAAAACATAATGTCCCACCCAGAGGTGTTCTAATGGATTTAGGTCTGGCGAGTGAGCATGGGGGCCAGTCAATGGTATCAATTCCTACATCCTCCAGGAACTGCCTGCATACTCTCACCAAATGAGGCCAGACATTGTGGTGCACCAGGAGGAACCCATGACCCACTGCACCAGCATAGGGTCTGACAATAGGTCCAAGGATTTCATCCCGATACCTAATGGCAGCCAAGGTGCCGTTGTCTAGCATGTGGAGGTCTGTGCGTCCCTCCATGACTATACCTCCCCAGAACATCACTGACCCACCACCAAACCGATCATGCTCAACAATGTTACAGGCAGCATAACATTCTCCACTGCTTCTTAAGAACCTTTCACGTCTGTCACATGTGCTCAGGGTGAACCTGCTCTCATCTGTGAAAAGCACAGGGTGCCAGTGGTGGACCTGCCAATTCTGGTATTATAATGCAAATGCCAATCAAGCTCCAAGGTGCCAGGCAGTAAGCACAGGGCCCACTAGAGGATGTCGGGCCCTCAGGCCACCCTCATGACGTCTGTTTCTGATTGTTTGGTCAGAGACATTCACACCAGTGGACTGCCTGCTGGAGGTCATTTTGTAGGCTCTTCCAGTGCTCATCCTGTTCCTCTGTGCCCAAAGGAGCAGATACCGGTCCTGCTGATGGGTTAAGGACCTTCTACGAGGGGCCCTGTCCAGCTCTCCAAGAGTAAATGCCTGTCTGTCTCCTGGAATCTCCTTTTCATGCCCTTGAGACTGTGCTGAGAGACACAGAAAACCTTCTGACAATGGCATGTATTGATGTGCCTGCCATCCTGGAGAAGTTGGACTACTTGTGCCAGCCCTGTTGGGTCCAGGTATTGCCTCATACTACCAGTAGCGACACGGACCGTAGGCAAATGTAAAATGAGTGACAAAACAGATGAGGAGGGAAAAATGTCAGTGGCCTCCACCTGTTAAACCATTCATTCCTGTTTTGGGGGTCATCTTATTGTTGCCCCCTTAGTGCACCAAAGCAGCTGAAACTGATGAACAAGCCCCTCTGCTACTTAACTGACCTGATCAATAGTCCACAAGTTTCATCGATTTGATGCTATACTCGGATTAAAAAGTGTTTCTTTAATTTTTTGAGCAGTATAGATAGATAGATAGATAGATAGATAGATAGATAGATAGATAGATAGATAGATAGATAGATAGATAGATAGATAGATAGATAGATAGATAGATAGATAGATAGATAGATAGATAGATAGATAGATAGATAGATAGATAGATATTCAGCCAGCTCACTGGTACTCTTAGTATTGGCCCTGATTTTTACTTTCCCAGTTAAATGTGTGTCTGGGGAACTTCCATGTGTGTAAATCAGTGACTGTGGGTCTTTCCTTCTGATCGCATTGTGTTGTTCATGTATACGTGTTGCGAGTCTTTAAGATGTTTGTCCCACGCATACCGCTACGAATGCATTTCATGGAATGCTGTAAACTGCGTTTCTCATCTCCATGGTTGACTTTTTGCTTTTAACATTGAGAAGAGCAGTCCATAAAGTCCAGTTTGTGCGCTGTCTTGATCCCAGATCTGGGCAACACGTGTGCTGTACTTTCTGACTTACCACAAAGATAATGGAGGGTGTGATACGTGTGGTGGGGAACCAAGCTGGAGTCGACTGTTTGCTAAGGTCTGGGGCGTCTCCTGTATAGGCCTTGTTTTAAAAGAAGAACATCCTAATAATATAAAATAACTTTATCACCAACACTTTCCGAACCCCACCTTATTAATCTCCCCCAACAACCTCTCCCTCCAGCCCCACCCTTCACCTGCTATAAATTGCCTTTGATTCCTGTATGTCTAATCATTTTCCTCTGATGATGACACCTGGTTGGTTGCGAAAGCTTAGAAATAAAAAACTATTTTAAGATTTGTGACTCATTTTCTCCCTTTGTGGAGCTCTAGCTACAAACATGCAGACCTTCACTTCCATCGATGAATATATAAGATCAAGGACCTGGAATTCCTATTGCAGTGTCAGTTCTGACATGAGTGTCACCCAGAAGATGGCTACCTCTGCAGCTCCACACAAGGAGGTTCACTGGCCCACATTTGAGCAGATCACCCCCCAGAAGTGTAGTGTCAAACACTTCTCTCTGTTTCACCACATGACAGCTCAGTACTCAACATTACTACTGTGCCACCTCACAGTCCCTGATGCTGTGCCCTCATAAATGGATGAGAAGACCACCTCACCATTTCAAAAGAGTTTGTGTGTCATTGCAAGTAGTTTGCTGAGATAGATGACCATTTGAAGAGAAGGGTGGCCTAACACAATTAACTGTTGCACCAGCCTGAGATGACAGCAGCGCTGGCATATTCAAAGTGCCAACTGCATGGGCTATAAAAGGGTGAGCCTGCCACATCTGCACAATCTCCAGTGTGGTTTAACTAAATCAAGTGAACTTACTAACAGTGGCAGACTACCTAAGAGAGCAACAAAAAGAGCAAACGTCCATTGGTTTAATGCTGGCAAGCACCATGTCTAGTATAACGGCTTATGCCTGTCCATCTGTCATTGTTCCCACTTAATTGGGTTTCTGGGCAGAAGCCAGCATTGATTGGTATGCCAGTCCCTTGATGCCCACATTTGCACACAGGCCCACTTACATTTACCAGTTAACTTAGCAACAAGTTCTGGATATGGGACCAGACTGAGAAAAATCAGGGATATGGGCAGAATATCCAAAATCCACAGAGACATTGACCAGCATTCAGAGCCACGACCCTGGAGCTCTGAGGTGCTAACTGCTGCGCCGTGTGCCCTCCCAAGTGTGTTTGCTCTTGAAAAAGATTTGTGCAAATACAGTGACTGTGTGACGGTCAATGCAGGGGAAATTTAAAAAATAAATAAAGCAAAAGCGAGATGCTAACGCAGTCCAGCGAGCCCTCAGTATGCATTAGGAGACGCTGCTTCCCCGAAGTGCAGTCACAGTTTGCTAACTCTTTGCAAAATAGGCTCCTTGATGAAAAAATGTACTTTTCCATTCCAGTAACCCTGCCCTATATGGATCAAGGTTTATCTTCTTGTTGTTGTTATTATAATTTTTTTTTACTTTACTTTTCTATTACATGAGTTGTGCATATATTTTAGTTAAATGCCTTTCAGGTCAGTAAGCACTGATTTAAACTACAGCCGCGGCTTTTTGGTGTGCGTGGGATAGCTCCTGATATAATAGGCTCTGATTAATTTTCCACTTGAGATACAAAGGCAAATAAATCAAGAGAAATCTTGGGTCATAAAGGTTGTCTATACTTTTGGGGAAAACGAGCTTGACTCAGCCCACGTAAAACACTTCGCGGGTGAAGGCAGCGTGCGTGTGATTCATCTATTCAAGTGGAAACGGGTCATCCTGACATTTACAAGATGAAGACGAGGATCAGCGATGACCTTGTCTTTGACCTGAAAAGGCTGCCCATCTTAGATGTCGGCTCAGAGGGAGCCTCTGACTCTGCGTTTGTAGACCCCCTGGATTTAAGATCTCTAAGACCGGAGTGCCAGGCCTGTCATTGTGTCTCCTGTCAGTGGAAATCCTGTCACATTAACCCCAAAATCACCGGCCTTTTTCAATCTAATCCACTGTATACTGTGAACGGTTCCTGCTTTGTCTTTGTGTCTTCTTTCTTTTGTAATTACATCTTGACATAGTCAACAAACTTGTTTTTTTTTTTTCTTTTGGCTGCTCTTTACATTAAATATATGAAACTTTTAAAGACTGACCCTCATTTCTGTGCCTGTGCAGTCTATAAAGCCTTCATTTTTGAGTTTGGGGTTAGGCTGCCAGGGGTGAGGCCTTTATTTGGTGCCCAGATAATGATCTAATCAGCCAGGATGTGAGCCCAGGCTCCTTGATTTAACAGCAGTAAAGTATTGTTATATTTCAGCCAGAATCCTTCCCCTGGCTGGCGTTCAATTCCTGGTTTTATCTTCTCCTTATTAGCTTTTGAATCATTTACTTTTGTTAATGTTCATTAAATAGATTACCTTAGATTAGGTAGAACTTTTTTTTTTGTCCCCAGGGAGAAATTTGGCTTTTTACAGATGCTCTTTCAATAAAGAGATACAAAAATAGGCAGATAAATAAATATACTCACACACTATGATCTGAACACAGCCCAGAATGCCTATAAAGCAAGAAAATTTAAAAGAAAGGGAAGTTCTGACTTGGCTGTCACAGTCCCAGCAAGGCATTATGCAGGCATATTGCTGTTGGTATTAAGGATCCCCAGTTGTGTTTCTTGACACACTTCTGCTAAATAACTCACGAGCTGAGAGTCCTCAGTGTTGGTGTGTCACAGAGAGAAGATGTGCAGCGTTATTCATAATGGCCCTCCGTTTTGTCTTCATTCCCTCCTCCATTACCTATAGGGGTTTCAGAAAGCATCCCATAACTGAGCCTGCACTATTATTTAGCTCGTTAAGTGTTCAGTGGGCCTCTCCTAAAGTGATTTTACAGAATCAAAATGCTGCTTCAAGAATTATTACAAGAACCAGAAAGTAGAAACACATAACTGCAGTCCTCAAGTCCTTACACTGGCTCCCGGTTAAGTTTAGGGCAGATTTCAAAATTCTCCTTTTAACATATAAAGATTTAAAAGGCTGAACTTATCATTACCTACAATCCAGAGCACACATTAAGATCTCAAGATGCCGGTCTGCTTATGAGTCCAAGGATTAATAAAATAACAGTGGGTAGGTCGAGCTTTTAGTTACAGGGCCCCTGAAGCTGTGGACTGGTCTGCCTGCTACTATAAGGGTTGGTTTTCACTTCACGGTCTGAATGTGCACACATCAAGGCTGCCACGCACTCCCAGCGTTCTTTTGATGCGTCCTCTTAACACGAACTCAGAAATTAACGTGGACACGTGCATGAGTTGTAGTACTAGCAAATAATTGGGGGGTGCAATGTGTTCAAAGTTGGAACGTGACGTCAGAGTCTCTGTTTACTATCGACATGTGACAGCAAGCCACTCTGCAGATCCTACAGGATCGATGTGCGTGCTTTGATGTTTGATGAATGGTTCGATGTGGTGAAGCAAAGAGCTGACATACAAATGCATTCGTGGTGCTTTCCTTTTCAAGCATTGCATAATCCCCATTGTAATGACTGACATACCATCTTCTTTTTATTCTTCACAACAGTATCTGAATGTCAGTCAGTCAGTCATTCTCCAACCCGCTATATCCTAACACAGGGTCACAGGGTCTGCTGGAGCCAATCCCAGCCAGCACAAAGGCGCAAGCCAAGAACAAACCCTGGGCCGGGCACCAGCCCACCGCAGGCATCTGAATGTATGGAAGTGTATTTGAGCCACAGAGAAAAAAATTAGGAACAGAGTGAAAGGTCTGCTGTGTAATTAAAGTGGAAATTTCAGCTTTAGTTTTGAAATTTCTACTTTAATCATGTAGTTTACAGTTTTAATCGTGCCACCCTAATGTTTTTTTGAATCCCTAATAAAATTTATTCCTATATTTTTGCTGCCGATACACCGCTACAAGTTTAAAATTTCCCTAATGAATAGCGAAATTATGCCACATATGGCAACATTGCTCCCCCTTTTTTGTTACTTCGTGCCCCACAGTTTGAGAACCGCTGGTTTAATTTGTCATTAAGGAGACTGTGGTAATTGTCATCTTAAAAAGTGACCCACTTGTTAATTGCTATGAGCTTCTGGGGCTTCCTCTTGTGCCGACAGCAGTGGCAGGCAGCGATTGCCACACTGAACACATTAAATTTATGATATTCCAGCTCACTACACATTTAGAATCCTAAGATTTACACTTGGTATCACTTTCATGATGAAATGCGTTAAAGTGTGTATGTTACATTTCACAGATAAATCGTTAACTTCATTTAAATAATGAATTCTGTTAAAAATTACATGATAGGGTGCTGCTGCCTGATAGTGAGTCATGTTCCTAGTGTTCCCTGCCTAGGGTTTGCTTGTTCTCCTGGTGGGATTCCATAGTGTCCTTCCAAGGACATGCAGGTTTGGGGAATTTGGCGATGCTATAATGATGCTAGTGTGTGTGTATGTGTCTTGTATTCACCTTGCGATGTGCTGATGTCCCATCCATGCACCCGATGCCTAATGGTATGGCTGTGTTCCTGGCTTGCTAAATGTAAACATTAAACATCCATTTTCTCCAGAGATATTGTGGAAAGGTGTCCTGAGAATTTAATGTATGTTTTGGGCAATTCACAGAACTGCGAAGCCAAACGTTGTTTTCTCACCGTAATAATATCTTGCACTACCACCCGGTGGAATCCTCCAGATTTACATAAAGTACATATACAAGTATAAACAGTAGACTGTTTGCGTAGCAGTAGCATCCGCAGGTGCACATGTCGCGTCACATGTAGTATAAACCCGGCCTAAGTGCCCCTTAGTCTCAGCTTTTAAACTAGGAAAAAGATTCATGACTTTAGATTGGTATACCCTGACTAGAGCTGCTTATTAGCTGTGCATCATGCATTTCTGCTTCTTAGCCACTTATATAAATTCAAAATAATATACAACAAACATGAACCATTAGTAACTTTCCTCTATGCTCTTTCTCTTCTCGGCATCCTGCTCTGCCCCTTGGTGCCGTTGTTCTATTGCCACGCTATTCTACCCACTGAAAAGTCATCTCAGATAAAAGAGCATTGGATCAACAGATGGAAAGGTTCTGCCATCAGATTGGACGGCCAGCAATGAGTCTTCTGTAGAATGACCAGCAAGGGGTGGTCAGCAAGTTGGACGAGGTCTCCAGGACTCTGAATTTCTCTTTTATAACTGACCATGGACCCCATGGTTTATTTCCTCCATTTATGTTGCTGTCTGAGTTTATGTTTTCCTCTCCTCTGCTGTCAACTGATGATAGTTCATTGTGTAATTAAAGGACAGATGTTGTTGTTGTTTATTCATTTTTTTTGTTTCAGACTACTTTGTTATCCTGTGTGTTTTAACAAATCTGTGCCTTTACTTGTACTGATTCTCTGTTCAATAATTTGGGAAATCTATGCTGTCACAATCTTGTCACAATGCTCTGGGCCTGCACTCAGTGAAGAGCGCTATATGACAATAAACCAAATTGAATTGAATTGAATTGAATTGGCTGGATGTGCACTTATCCTCCTCTGCTCAGTTAAGCAAGTGAAACCTTACAAAATTCATTCCTCCAAAATTGAAGGGGCTGCATGTTGTAGTTGAAGAGACGATGTCTCCCTTTTGCTGTCCTATGGTGCTTGCGGCCAGAGAAAACTTTGCGCCAACAAAATCAAAAACTGGCAGCGATGTGTTGCTGTTCGTCTCATTCCTGCCAATTATGACATTTCATTTATTTTTCTGATTTCATAAACATAAAGTACAACAAGCTCATCTGAACGCAGCTGAGCAGCCTTTGCATTCACTCTCTGCTAGAATCGTGTCCCACGAAAACGTGATTACTCTTCTTGAGAAGTGGACCCAGTGGAGAAAATAAAAGGGTCTCTCACAAAACAAGAAATAACTCCCACCAGTGAGCAACGAATCACACTTGCCAGGCTTCCTCATTTCTCCTTCTCAACATGTTGGCTTAATTAGAACAATGGCTGGACCAAAGAACTCAACAAAGGACAGAAAAGAGAGACAACGCTGATGTCTTCTAATTAAATACAAAAGGCAGACTTTCATTTCTTCTCACTTAATGGCAGTCCTGAAATTAAGCTACAGCTGCCATCATTTTTCATGACTCATGTAGTTTTGAATCTGCTGGTGATCTGAAATTTTTAATCAAATTAGCTACTTCTGTCTTTTTTTATTTTTTAATAATTCTATTTCACGGTGTATTTCTTTTTTGTATATTTAGTGGCATCCTTAGCTGTCCAGACAGTTGGTGGCCTTAAACAAAAGGTTTATTGAAAAATAACACTGAAGGGGTCTGTTTAATAAAGACAATAAAAGAGAAGTAAAATGAGTGAATGGAAAAAAAGAAACATTTAATTGTCACAAGGCAACAAAAAAAAACAAGATAGATAGATAGATAGATAGATAGATAGATAGATAGATAGATAGATAGATAGATAGATAGATAGATAGATAGATAGATAGATAGATAGATAGATAGTGTGGTGGTCGGCTGGGGGCTGTGCCCAGTCGCGACACCTGGACGGACCAGGATAGGGACTGTGCCTCCCCAGGACCACAAGAGGGCAGCCGCCCTGACTGGTTTTTGGAAGTGTGTTGTAGCGGGAGGGCACATCTTCCCCCTGAATCCCCCAGCCACAACACAGTCCCAAAAGCACTTAATATCAACAACACAGCACTCCACCTTGGCAACTTTGTCCTCTTCCTCCCAATTCTGGCCCCAAGTGGTGGTTGCCGGCCCTTTTTATAGCCCACCCAGAAGTGCTCCAGGTGCTTGATCACCTGCTTCTGAGTTGTCCATGCCGGCTCAGGGACCCATGTAGCACCCCCAGGCAGCCACCCCAGATCCCAAGAGGGCTGTGGATAACTCCATCTCCCATGGAGCCCTGCGGGAAACTGAGGCACCATCCTCAGCCAGGGAGGCTGCCAGCAAGCGTCCCGGGGGAGGTATTGAGCAGTCCATGATTGCTCCCCCCGGAACATGTGTAGAAGGGGCATCCTGGTCAGGAATGGGACCTGGCCGTCCCCAACAATATATATATATATATTAATGTGGACCTCCGGACATCAGCCAGCCCAAACCCCAACATGAAAACAGAATCACAGTCCCAGGTTCAATTAATGGTTATTTATTAATCAAATTCCCTTCAAATACGGTACAAAAAGCACACCCTACAAGTCTTCCTCTCCTCCCTAATAATTCTCTCACCCACCACACTGCCCTCCTCCAGTCAGGTGTTGCCTCTCTACCACCCAGCTCCGACTCGCCTGGATAAGGCAGTGCCATCCCTTTTATTATAGTGCCAGGGTGATTGGCTGATCGAAATACTTCCAGGTCACACGGAAGTCCATCATCACAGTAGGGAGCTTGATTCCCCACAGCAGGGTGCCTCTTGCTGCACCCCGTGACCCCAGCATGGCTGCCCTGCTGGACTACATTTCCCGGCATGCCCTGCTGACTTCCCATGGGGCACAGATAACCAGGGATGCTGCCATATAGCATGCTGGGAGAATAAAAAAAAACCCCAGAGATATCTTCTCTTTTTAATGGGCTGTCTGTCAACACTTTCTGGTCCTTCCTTCTGGGTTTTCTTCTGGCTAGGATGCCCGTCCAGCCCATGTGGAATCTACTATATATATTGTAAATAGAAATAACTCGACCTCCAGTCGTCTTCAAGTGTTGAGGAAATTGTCCAAAGCACAGGTCAAAATGAAAATGAACAGTAGGTTCAAAATAAGACATTCGACACAGACATGTGAAACAGTGGAGTATTTATAGGGAAAATAAAATAAGCAAGATGGCTACAGGAAGTGACACAACAGGTAGTGACATCATCACAGTCCCGGAGCTGTGGGAGGTGATTTAGCGTTGGCTGAGGAACTGAACCACTACTTTGCCCAGTTTAAAGTGGATCCACCAGAGACAGCCAGACCCCATATAGATACCAACAACAGCCCCCTCTTCACAGTGGGCGAGCACAAGGTGAGACGCACGCTGCGGGCTGTCAACCCATGGAAAGCAGCTGGACCTGATGGCATCTCAGGATGCGTGCTGAAAGACTGTGCAGACCAACTGGATGGAGTCTTCACCAGGATATTCAACCAGTCTCTGTCTCAGTCCACTGTGCCATCCTGCCTGAAATCCTGTCATAGTGCCTCTGGCCAAGAAAGAGACCATCACCAGTCTTAATGACTACTGGCCAGATGCACTGACCCCTGTGGTTATGAAGTGCTTCGAGAAGCTCATCAGGAACCACATCCTGTCATTCATTCCTCCCATGCTTGATCTGCACCAGTTTGTCTACAGAGCAAACAGGTCTATGGAGGACGCTGTGGCCACTGTTCTCCATGCTGTTCTGTCCCATCTGGAGCAGCAGGGGAGCTACGCATGACCGCTCTTCATACACTTCAGCTCTGCCTTTAATACCATCTTACCCCACAGACTGGTGACCAAACTGTCAGACATAGGACTTCCACACTCCACCTGCCTTTGGATCAAGGACTCCTGAGTGATTGCACTCAGAGGGTTAGAGTGGGCCCCTACTTCTCCACACCCATCAGCCTCAGCACTGGCTCCCCACAGGGCTGTGTGCTGAGCCCCCTGCTCTATACCCTTTTCACCCATGACTGCATTCCTGCCCACTACAGTAACACAATTGTTAAGTTCGCTGACGATACCATGGTAGTAGGGCTCATCTCTGGGGGTGATGAGTCCGCCTACAGGGATTAGGTGGAGCGGCTGGAAACGTGCTCCTAAATATAGCCGAGACCAAGGAGCTCATCATGGACTTCAGGAAGAAGGCAGACGACATCCAGCCACTCATCATCAACGGGGACTGTGTGGAGAGGGTCTCAGACCTCCACTTCTTGGGAGTCACCTTTAGGGAGGACTTGACCTGGGAAACACACACTGCTGAGGTAGTGAAGAAGGCCCAAAAGAGACTCTACTTCCTGAGGGTTCTCAAGAAGAACAACATCCATGAGAAACTGCTGGTGTCCTTTTACCGCTGCACAGTAGAGAGCATCCTGACCTACGGTCTCTGTGTGTGGTTCTCCAGCTGCACAGTAGCACAGAAGAAAGAGCTCCACAGGGTTATTAAGGTCACCTAGCGGATAGTCAGCTGTCCTCTCTATAGTGTCCTGTCTATAGCACATTTTCATACAAATGATGGACCTCAGAGAGCTTTACACAATGAAGAAAGAGAAAAGAAAAATATACAAAAATAAAATTAGGGAACTCTAATTAACATAGAATAAAAGTAAGGTCCGATGGCTAGGGAGGACAGAAAAAAACAAAAAAAAACTCCAGATGGCGGGAGGAAAAAAATAAAATCTGCAGGGGGTCCGAGGCCACGAGACCACCCAGCCCCCTCTAGGCATTCTACCTCACATAAATTACCTCGATCAGTTCTCATTGTATTCAGGGTTCACATGGAAGAACTTGATGATGACGGTCACATGGACTTCTGGCCTTCAGTCCATCAATGGAGTGACATCACAGTGCTTTGATCAAGGGGTGGTGGTGCAGAAAACCGGAAAAAGAACAGAAGAGAAACTAATGGTTATACGGATTATGGAGCCACCATGAATGATAATGATAATTAAATGCATATACAGAGTATCAGGATTAAACTAAAATGAAGCTATGAGAAAGCCATGTTAAAATAATGAGTTTTTAGCAGTTTTTTTAACATGCTCCACCATATTAGCCTGGCGATTTTCCTATTGGTAAGCTATTCCAGATTTGAGGTGCATAACAGTAGAAGGCCACCCACTACGTTAAAATCAACAAAATGAGTTGCTTTCTTCAGCTGAGGTCCACGTCTTTCCCGTGTCCCTCAGCCCTAATACAGTCTCAGAACACAGTATTTAAACTCAAATAAAGTAAAGCACACCACAGCTCTTCTCCACCACTCCTCCCATCAAGCGTTGTCCTCCTCCTCCGAACTCAGCCCGCTCACTGAAGGCTGCTGGCTCCTTTTATAAGGTACCCAGAAGTGTTCCAGGTGTTTGATTGCCGAGTTCTGCACAAGGGCCCAGCAGCTCCTGGCAGCGCCTGCGGAACGCAACAGGGCTGCACCAAACTCCAACTCCCATGAAGTCCTGCGGGAGTCCGAGGCACCACTGCAACCCAGGGAGGCTGCCATCTAGCATCCAGGGGGAGGTATTGTGTCTCCCATGCTTGCTCCCCCAGAACATATGCTGAAGGGGCGTACCGGCTGGGCATGGGCCCTGGCCAGCCACCACACTTCTTTATCCTCCACATGGCCACCAGAGTCTGTGAGGTTTAGGTCTGCTAATACCATTTTTCCTCTTGGATACATTTTTTTCCGAGATTTATATATGATTTATTCTAGGGGTCACAAGTGAACATTTTGGGTTAGTTACTTTCTTTATGTTTGTCGTTATGAAGGAGTTTATTTGTTGTGGATGTAGGTTTCTAAGCACAATAAGTCCTAATATGATGGGAAAATTCCAGCTAGACAAGAAAAAACATCAAACTCTGGCTAGTCATGATGTGCAAACACAGAATCTTTATAAATAAAAGATTTATTATTACATAAAAAAAAATTCTCTGAAACAGCAAAGCTCCGAAAAAACACCAAAAGCACAGCAGGGGTTGCCTGAAAAGGCAAAGGGAATACAAAACAAAAAGAAAACAGAATAGTTGAAAAAAAAAAGAGGACAAAAAGGTCCAAATCCACAAAAATAACTCACAAAGTAATAAAGACAGGAGAGCTGACCATATCATGAATGCATTCAATGAACCGCAGGGGACTGTGGATTTTCCTCAGCCTTTATAGGAAGGAGTGCAATCCCTTGAAAGTGATGGTCAGGTGGCTCCGCCTCTTGGGGAACCTCCCACAAAACTAATAACACATTGAGAAAGATAAATGTAATGTATTACACATAGGAAGTAAAAATGTTAGGCTTGAATACACAATGTGCGGTCGGAAAATCAAGAGTACACCTTATGAGAAGGATTTAGGAGTCATAGTGGACTCTAAGCTATCGACTTCCTGACAGTGTTCAGAAGCCATTAAGAAGGCTAACAGAATGTCAGGTTATATAGTGCCTTGATGTGTGGAGTACAAGTCACAGCAGGGTCAGCTCAACCTTTATAATGCACTGGTGAGGCCTCATCTTGAGTACTGGGTGCAGTTTTGGTCTCCAGGCTACAAAAAGGACATAGCAGCGCAAGAAAATGTCCAGAGAAGAGCAACTGGGCTGATTCTAGGGCTACAGGGGATGAGTTTTAAGGAAAGATCAGAAGGAGATTAAGAGGAGACATGAGTGAAGTGTTTAAAACTATGAAGGGTATTAGTCCAGGGGATCGAGACTGTTATTTTAAAATGAGTTCATCAAGAACACGGGGGCACAGTTGGAAACTTGTTAAGGGTAAATTTCGCACAAACATTAGGAAGTTTTTCTTTACACAAAGAACAATAAACACTTGGAGTAAGCTACCAAGTAGTGTGGTAGACAGTAAGATGTTGGGGACTTTCAAAACTCGACTTGATGATTTTTTGGAAGAAATAAGTGGATAGGACTGGCGAGCTATGTTGGGCTGAATGGCCTGTTCTTGTCTAGAGTGTTCTAATGTTCTAAGAGGACTGCAGAGACCACTAAGTAATGTACAGATAAGTAAATGTATACAAAGTAAACGATCAACAACATTAACGTAAAGAAAATGAACAAAACAGACAGAAATGCAAAATTTGAAACCTGGCAGAAGCATAGCAAACATCTTACTTTGAAAAGTCTGGACTTCGTTTTGTTTTTTTCCTGTGCTGGCAGCCAATTTATGAATATTGCTGGTGAGCTGCCACTCTCTGTTGTTGGGGTGTACATGGAGGTCATGACCTTTGATGTTGTTAATGGTTTAAAGCTACCGAGCTAAATTCCTGCACATTGTGATTAAAAGTGATTTTGATTTAACGTTAGCACTGGTGGCCACGCTTCATCCAAGTTTGTGGGTAACTTTTCTAAAAGAAAGAACCTTTGTGCTGTTGTTTCATCTCTCTTTGGTTTTTGAACTCCCGCTATCTGCTCAGACTTTGACTTTGATTTATATTCTGGTGTTGATGCTTAATTTAGTTTTGATCTTGGGACCTAATCCTCGTGTTCTCCAGAACCTGGCCCTTCTCCCTTCCCTGTGGTTGCAAGGACGAGACAAAAACTTTCATTCTGCTGGAAGTTCCAGGCAGGTGGCACAAGTGCATTGAGAAGGGTGAAGATGACATTGAGAAATGACATGATCAGCTTTGTGAAGGTTCGTTCCGTTTTCTAATAAACCAGTAAACCCCCGATTCTCGAAAGAATCGCAAATCCAAGAATGGCAATCACTTTCTGTTCCCTCCGATCTTTGGAGGGATGAAAAATCATGGAGGGTGGCTGCGTCCTGGGAAAGTTTTCATTTAATTAAATAAATATATTTGTACTAAAGTTGTTTCTTTTTGGAGCCGTGACTCATTTGGTTCTGGTGTTTCAGAAGCGCGTTGTAGGCGCTTTCGTTCATTGTTTTTATCCATGCGGTCTCATTTTTGTTTTTCTATGGCTGTGTCTTTAACTAGAAGCCGTTTGCTGATGGCGGCGGATTCCCGTGCTGAAGTGACCATGGTGGCTGCTGCCTCGCAGTTGAGAGATCTGGGGACCCGGGTTCACTTCCCGGGTCCTCCCTGCGTGGAGTTTGCATGTTCTCCCCGTGTCTGCGTGGGTTTCCTCCGGGCGCTCCGGTTTCCTCCCACAGTCTAAAGACATGCAGGTTAGGTGGATTGGTGATTCTAAATTGGCCCTAGTGTGTGCTTGGTGTGTGGGTGTGTTTGTGTGTGTCCTGCGGTGGGTTGGCACCCTGCCCGGGATTGGTTCCCTGCCTTGTGCCCTGTGTTGGCTGGGATTGGCTCCGGCAGACCCCCGTGACCCTGTGTTCGGATTCAGCGGGTTGGAAAATGGATGGATGGAGGTTGTATATGCGGTGGTGTGCGCATTCGGGCGGCGGTTGTATTGTGCACGACTTGCTTCTGGCCTCTGGCATCCGTGCATATATACAACCTGCCGTGTACACTTTACCTCAAGTTTAGTTTACAGGTTGTGTTGTGTTGTTTGGGTGCCACCTACTGACTCTGAGAAGCCGCTGAGGCGCAGTGCGCGTGCACTTTCGGCATGGCTTGCTTCTGGCGTCTCACATCCGTGCATATACAGTGCATCCAGAAAGTATTCACAGCACATCACTTTTTCCACATTTTCTTATGTTACAGCCTTATTCCAAAATGGATTAAATTCATTTTTTCCCTCAGAATTCTGCACACAACACCCCATAATGACAATATGAAAAAAGTTTACTTGAGGTTTTTGCAAATTTATTAAAAATAAAAACACTGAGAAATCCCATGTCCATAAGTATTCACAACCTTTGCTCAATACTTTGTCGATGCACCTTTGGCAGCAATTCCAGCCTCAAGTCTTTTTGAATATGATGCCACAAGCTTGGCACACCTATCCTTGGCCAGTTTTGCCCATTCCTCTTTGCAGCACCTCTCAAGCTCCATCAGGTTGGATGGGAAGCGTCGGTGCACAGCCATTTTAAGATCTCTCCAGAGATGTTCAATCGGATTCAAGTCTGGGCTCTGGCTGGGCCAGTCAAGGACATTCACAGAGTTGTCCTGAAGCCACTCCTTTGATATCTTGGCTGTGTGCTTAGGGTCGTTGTCCTGCTGAAAGATGAACCGTCGCCCCAGTCTGAGGTCAAGAGTGCTCTGGAGCAGGTTTTCATCCAGGATGTCTCTGTACATTGCTACAGTCATCTTTCCCTTTATCCTGACTAGTCTCCCAGTCCCTGCCGCTGAAAAACATCCCCACAGTATGATGCTGCCACCACCATGCTTCACTGTAGGGATGGTATTGGCCTGGTGATGAGCGGTACCTGGTTTCCTCCAAATGTGATGCCTGGTATTCACACCAAAGAGTTCAATCTTTGTCTCATCAGACCAGAAAAATTTCTTTCTCATGGTCTGAGAGTCCTTCAGGTGCCTTTTAGCAAACTCCAGGCGGGCTGCCATGTGCCTTTTACTAAGGAGTGGCTTCCGTCTGGCCACTCTACAATACAGGCCTGATTGGTGGATTGCTGCAGAGATGGTTGTCCTTCTGGAAGGTTCTCCTCTCTCCACACAGGACCTCTGGAGCAGACCTCTGACAGAGTGACCATTGGGTTCTTGGTCACCTCCCTGACTAAGGTCCTTCTCCCCCGATCGCTCAGTTTAGATGGCCGGCCAGCTCTAGGAAGAGTCCTGGTGGTTTTGAACTTCTTCCACTTACAGATGATAGAGGCCACTGTGCTCATTGGAACCTTCAAAGCAGCAGAAATTTTTCTGTAACCTTCCCCAGATTTGTGCCTCGAGACAATCCTGTCTCGGAGGTCTACAGACAATTCCTTTGACTTCATGCTTGGTTTGTGCTCTGACATGAACTGTCAACTGTGGGACCTTCTATAGACAGGTGTGTGCCTTTCTAAATCATGTCCAGTCAACTGAATTTACCACAGGTGGACTCCAATGAAGCTGCAGAAACATCTCAAGGATGATCAGGGGAAACAGGATGCACCTGAGCTCAATTTCCAGCTTCATGACAAAGGCTGTGAATACTTATGTACATGTGATTTCTCAATTTTTTTATTTTTAATAAATTTGCAAAAATCTCAAGTAAACTTTTTTCACGTTGTCATTATGGGGTGTTGTGTGTAGAATTCTGAGGAAAAAAATTAATTTAATCCATTTTGGAATAAGGCTGTAACATAACAAAATGTGGAAAAAGTGATGAAGCGCTGGGAATACTTTCCAGATGCGCTGTATACAACCTTCGTTTAGTAATATAGATCCCATTTTCTAACTTTAACTTCACTCCCCATCGTATATTTATTTCCTAGTCATTTATTTTGGCTTCAGGATGAATAGAGTGGCCACAAATTGAAAAACTAAGCCTTTATTTCCCAGGCCTGGGTATCGCACACTCACCCAACTCAGCATGCACCACTGATTAACACACCAAATACTTTGAAACATTAGTGGCACTTTGCAATTTCTGATCAGCATTGGTATTTATATTAACATTAATAGCTTAGCAGACACTTTTATCCACAAGAAAAGGTCAACACCTCAGAACAAAATACTAGTGAGTTGCACTTCCTAGGTTAGAGACTTCTAACTGCATCAGTTACAGAGAAATTCACCCATCAAGAGGGTCTTCAAAACACTTCTTAAACACATTGAGGGACTCAGAATTCTGAATGGAGGTGGGCTACTCATTCCAGCAGATAGGAGCTACACATGAAAAGAGTCTGGACTGAGAATTGATACCACACAGAGGTGCCATCAGAAGACTCCATTCATCAGCACACCTGATGGAGCAGAGGACCTCACCAGTGTCTCCATAATCTGTATATACAGTGTGACAAAAAGGCGCTATATCAACGCAATACCCGACACAGACAGACACGGGAGGCACACGTGCAAAAGAAATAAACTTTTATTTTCTTCTCCTGTGGCGCACATCTTCCCCGTTTCCCGCAGGCACAACACAGTCCCACAAAGACCAAAAAGCACAAGCGTAAACAATCTCCTCTTCACCACCCCTCCTCACCGGCAAGCATGGTCTCCCTCCTCCTGACTCTGGCTCCTGGAGTGGTGGCTGCTGGCTCCTTTTATAGCCCACCCGGAAGTGCTCCAGGTGTTTGATGACCTATTTCCAACTGTGTGCTCAGGAATCACTGCAGAACCCCCTGATAGCAACCCCGGATCCCAACAGGGTTGTAAAGTTGCAGGAATCCAAGGCACCACTGCTACCCAGGAGGGCTGCCATCTAGCGTCTTTGGGAAGGTACTGTTCTGACCAGGCTTGCTCCCCCAGTCCATACAATGAAGAGACATCCCAGCCAGACAAGGACACCGGCCATCTGTGACAACATCTACTGACCGATTGACTACTTTGTAGATAAGTATCAAGGATTTTGTGCAATCACATGAGAGGGTAGAAGGTCAGTGCCTGAGCCACATGATCAACGTGCTCCTCGAGTTATCGTAGGCTGCTCCGTAGGATCAAAGGATAATCTCTGAAGGCTCATGAGACTTCGGCAGAGATTCTCATTTATGCTTCACATAGGAAGCAACTTTGTCACAGATGAGGCTCCTAGAATCCCTTAGGAGAAATAGCTTTTGACAGAAAGGGGACACCAGATACGACTGAGGTAGAAGGAGTCAAAGTTGAGAATTTGGTTTGAAGAACATGGCGTATTTTGTGAGATCTCTTTGCAGTCTTCTTTTAATCTCTTTCAAGACTTCACTTTTTTTTTTTTTTTTATCGGACCGGTGCTTTCATTCAAGGTGTCTCATAACATTTCAGATATGCTTTCTTTTGTTTTTCCCATTTAAAACACAGACTGATCAAGTTACCTGGGGCCTCATGTATAAACGGTGCATACGCACAGAAATGTTGCGTACTCCCACTTCCACGCTCAAATCGCGATGTATAAAACCTAAACTTGGCGTAAAGCCACGCACATTTCCACGGTAACTCATACCTTGGCGTACGCAATTTCTCCGCTCGGTTTTGCAGACTGGCGGCACCCAGCGTCAAAGCAGTGCTACTGTTCCTGTGTGGTCACCCTTTCTTTCTTAGATCCACATTCCTGACGCGGCTTTATAAACACACTGAAATTAACTGCATATTGTTTATTAGTGTAATGTATCTGATTGTAGTTAACATGCAGCAATATAATGGTCCAGGGAATAGCCATAGTATTCCAAATACCATAACTGCTTTAGCGTTGTAACTCTCACTGCATCTTCTTCTTCTTTCAGCTGCTCCCGTTAAGGGTTGCCACTGCGGATCATCTTTTTCCATATTACTCTCACTGCACCACTCAGAGTATTTATATCACTGTATCTGAGTGGGGAATCACAGCAGCAGCTGATCGGAAAGAGAATTATCGGTATACAGCATGAAGCAGACGCTGCCTCAGCCACGGCAAAACACTTTAGAGACTTCCCAGTACGGGCTTCGCGGTTTAGAAAAAGTTTCATCCCAAGAACTCTAACCGCACTCAATCAGTCCATCAAGTGCTCCTTGTAGAACTGTTTACTTATAAGTACAATTACCTCACTGTAAACTTGCACTACAGTTACAATATTGCACAACTTGTGCCACTTTATAAAGCGCGTATTTACATATGATGACGGTATTCATTTTTAAGATGAAATGCAGCAAAATATGTTGATTATATTATACAGATAAAACTTTAACTTCATTTAAATAATCTGTACTGTTAATAATTAAACATGTGAGGACACGGTGCCGCAGCGCTAGCTAGTTCATGGATTGTTCCTGCATTGCGTTGTATTCTTGCGCTGACGCGACACTGGAAAGATAGACAGATAGAATAATTAAACATGTACTACGAAGATATTTCGATGTTAAGCTTACAAATGGCTTCGCGTCTATTACATAGCTGATTGCGTGGCGATTGGGTATTTGGAGAAAGAAAAGTAAGGACAGGAATTGGAGGTTAGTACGTTTGAAAGAGACAGTACTTCTGTAATAAAGTATGTCATTGATGTTCGCGCACGGCGCAGCAAGTCTCTTGTGTGAGATATGAACAATCACTGCGCCACTCTGTTCCCATGTTTAATAACATGCTTTCATTCCTATCATCATGAAAAAGATATCACGTATACATCTCAGTATTTTAATTATTCAGAGAGCTGTAATATCACGAATGTAATGGATTATGTGTCCTGTCGGAGAAAGAGAAAGCCCGTTTAAGAAGCAGGTAGTGATTCACACACAGAGCACAAAGAAGATCAAACACAGAACAAAGCATTTAACGTCCTACTTTAGTTACAATGGGATTTGAGAAAATAGTAAATTAAACGATTTTAAGATGAAGTTTATGATGTTCTACTTTAATGGCAAAATAAATACGTGATTAAAGTGGAAATTTCGAGATTAAAGTTGACATTTCGTGCTTTTTTCCCACTGTGTGCCTATTTTTTTGTCTGTACCCTAATAAGCTTTCATATGACACTCAGACGGTCCGCTACGACTTGCCTTTTCACGGCGACTTTGATATGTGATTTCTTTTTTATTTCGGGCACTGTGCGACTTTGTGAACATGAGCTTCCGAGTTTCTCCGACACTCTGTCACTCGATCAACTTCCTTTTATTGATTATACCACTGTTTAAACCAACAAATAGTATGTTTTTCCTTTGCCTCTACTTGGTATTCGCTGAAATTCTTATATTTTCCCCCATGCTTTTCCCATTGTCTTTTCTCAGAAGGCTATTTATATCGATTTGCATATTCATAGAGGCGTAATTCTGGGAGGAGTTGGGACGGGACAGAAGGTGAGTGCACGTGCGTTACTTTTCACGCTGATCGGGATTTATGTAGTGGAAGAACGTGAAAGTTTGCGTACGTACAGATTCCTGCATCTGGATTTTTCTTTGCGTACGCACATTCCCACTTTTGTGCTTACGCCATGTTATAGTGTGAATTCTACGCACGGCGTTATACATGAGGCCCCTGCTCTTTGTCACACAGTGGTGTCAGTAGTGGGATTGGAATTCACAACCGTGGAATCTGAAATCCAAAGTCTTAACCACTATGCCACTATCTCCATCATCAAGACTCACTTGTTTCTTGCCTGTTAACTCTCTTGCCATCTCTGAACTTATTAAAAATAGAATTACCAGAGATTACGAAAAAACTCGTAGATCTGGCCCACCTTAAATCTGTTCGCACCTCTCCGCCATCGTCTTTTGTCCTGTAAATGTGCCGATAAAGACAAGCAGCAAGCAGCCGGCTATTCCATCCCCCCACCGACTTAGAACATGCACAACCTTCTCCCAGATCATGCCTTGATTGATTATCTGGGAGTGAAGTGGAATTTTAGAGTGGAAATAATAGATCGTTATTTGGAACACACGCATTTCATGACGCTGTTAGTTTTTATTTGAAACTGCGAATAACTGGAGATGTGAGGGGTGTTTTGAGACAGTGGAACTGGACATTCCCTGATCTGGAGGGATAAAAGCTGACACACAAATGCTGGCGAATATGCCTTCTTCGTATCTCACCGTCACTTGATTTTTTTTTATTCAGTTTTATTGATCGATTGATGGAATCGGTGGCCCCTTGATTACAAGTCAGCAAATCTTACAGGTACGCCACGGAAGCTGTTGTCTTTTCCTTGAACCTTTTGTGAAAGTGTTTATTTGATCTTTGGACTTTAGGCTTCACACATTATATAGTTTATGCCTACATTCTGTCATTTACTACTAAAATATGAAAAACGTTTCTGTTTTAACAACGTGTTTACACAGATTACTGTAGAAACAGAACACACATGAAATGCGTGTGTTCCAAATAACAATCTATTATTTCCACTCTAAAACTCCAGTTCACTCCCAGATAATCAATCAAGGCATGAGCTGGGAGAAGTTCGTGCACGTTATAATTCGGTGGGGCGGCTGCTTGCAGCTTGTCTTTATCTGGACATTTTGAAGACAAGACACTGGTGGAGAGGTGCGAATGGAGTTTAGATGGGCCGGATCTATGAGTTTTTTCATAGGCTCTGGTAATTCTAGTGTTAATAAGTCTAATTCCTCCTCCTGTCTGCTTGATCCTGCACCCACTTCTCTGTCTTAAGACATACTCATCCATAATTAGTATTCCTGTTGCCTCATTGGTAAATGCAGGTTTCATTTCAGGTTCTGTCCCTACTACCCTCAAAACTGCTGCAGTTACCCCAATCCTTAAAAAACCTGACCTGGATCCTTCTTCTCGTTCTCCAGTTACAGGCCTATCTCTAATCTCCCTTTTTTGGCTCAGGTGATGGAATGCGTGGTTGCTACACAACTCCATGCTTTTCTTGTAGACATTACTCTCTATGGGCCTTTTCAGTCTGGCTTTCTTACACAGCACAGCACTGAGACGGCTCCTCTCTGTATAGTTAATGATCTTCTCCGGTCTGCAGACTATGGTTCACTTCATATTCTCCTCCTTCTTGACTTAAGTGCAGCATTTGACACTGTTAATCATGAAATCCTCCTGTCACGTCTCTCTGCTGTAGGCATCTCTGGCTTAGCCCTTCAATGGCTCACATCATATCTCTCTAATAGGCAACAGTTTGTCACACTCGGCCGATAGAAATCCTCCGCCTCACCTGTGTCGCGTGGTGTCCCTCAGGGTTCAATCCTTGGGCCGTTACTTTTTCTACTTTATATCCTTCATTTGGGTCAGATTATTCGCAGACATGGCCTTAACTTCCACTGTTATGCAGACGATAGACAGTTATATCTTAGTAGAGATTCACCTCCCAGGACACTCACAGACTGCATCACTGATCTTAAGCTATGGATGGAAAATAACTTTCTCAAACTTAATGCCAATAAAACTGAAGTGCTACTGGTAGGTCCAAAATCCCAACTTTCTAAGGCATCCAATTTCTCTGTTTCTATTGATGGTAACTGGTAATCACTGGGCAGAGTGGTGGCTCTGAGGTAGGGATCTGCACTGGAATTGGAAGGTTACCGGTTCGAATCCCATAAATGCCTGAAGTGACTCTACTCTGTTGGGCCCCTGAGCAAGGCCCTTAACCAGCAATTGCTTCATCTTGGGTATGACGTTAATATGCATCCAGGCCCTCCAACCTGCAGGGAAAAACCTGGCGGTTGGTGGCAGAATTGGCACTCCAGCCACCATAAAAAAAAAACTCACACTGTTCCATTCCATCTGAACTGGTGTGGTGCTGAGGTGTCACCCATCGCATTGGCTGCACTTGGGTCCTAATCTGGGTATCCTGAGTTGATTTGTCCTGTGGTGGGTGCAGCAATGCGCTGTATCAGTGTGTGCTTCTAACCTCTCTGTTGATGGTCCACTTGTCAAACCTGCTCCTGTTGTCAGATATCTTGGTGTTTTGTTTGATTCATCACTTAACTTTGAGCTACACATTAGGTCTCTTTCCAAAATTTCATTCTATCATCTCCATCACATTGCCCGCCTCCGCCATTTCTGTCCTTTAACGATGCTCAAACTCTGGTTCATTGTTTCATAATGTCTTGTATTGATTACTGTAATTCCCTCTTCATCTGCCTCCCTGCACAATCGATACAGAAACTCCAGTACATTCAGAACTCCGCAGCCACACAAAGTGTTCTGCTCACATCTACCCTGTTCTCTCCAGGCTTCACTGGTCACCGGTTCCATCAAGGATTAAATTCAAGACTCTGCTTCTCACCTTCAAAGCCCTAAATAACCTTGCCCCCCATCTACCTCACTCAGCTTCTACCTCCTTACACTCCTTGTCGCTCTCTCCATCTCCTTACTGTCCCACACACCAGATTCTCCACCCTGGGAGGCAGGTCCTTCAGTGTGTTGGCCATTCAACTCTGGAACTCTCTTCCTCAGTCTCTCTGAGATTGCTCCTCTTTCTATACTGTTAAATCTCAACTGAAAACTTTCCTCTTCTACAACTTTTGTCATCTGTAGGAGCAGCCGAAAGAAGAAGAAGACTTTGTATGTAAAGCAACCTTGGGTTTGTGAAAGGCGCTCAATAAATGTAACTTATTATTATTACTATGCCACACTATTCCAGAACGGGTATGATCTCACTGCAATATAAATTGGAGCAACTAATTGTAAGTTTTAGGTTTTACTTATTTATATAGCACATTTAAAACAACTAGACGTTGACCAAAGTGCTTCACATTGTCGTAAAAGAAGACGACTCCAGTCATGTAAAGTTTTGGGGAATTGCCCCATCTAGAGCTGCCAGGCAAGAGAAAAAGAGGAAGGCCTAACAGAAGGTTTATGGATGTGGTGAGACAGGACATGCAGGTGATGGGTGTAGCAGAACAAGATGACGACGACAGAAAGATATGGAAGAAGATGATCCGCTGTGGCAACCCCTAACGGGAACAGCCCGAAAGAAGAAGAAGAAGAAGCCCCGTATAATGTCCAATGGACAGGGCAAATAATTTTAAACAAAAATGGTTCGAAATGAACATTCGACAAAATGATCAGGGATGGAGGGTTATTTATACACAACAAAAATGGCTACAGGAAATGGCAGAGCAGGATGTGACGTCATCACGGTGAGAGTTATCTGTGGAGTGACGGAAGCGGAAGTGGAGGGCCGGCCATTTTGAGTGCTGGAATGAGTGAGAAGAGAGAGAGAGAGAAGCGTTAGTACCTTTCAGTGACCCTTTGTCCCGCGATCTTTTGCTTACCTTAGGGCTTGCTGACTGCCCACGAATCGCACGTGTGTGACAACATATAAAAGGTAACAGTATGAAATAAAAGCCAGATAAAGAGTTATTAAAAAGGAAAAATAAAAATGAAATCATTATATATACATGAACACACATATACCAACACATAAACATAAATAGCTTAGTAAAGTAAAAATGCTTACGCAAGATGAACACAGCATAAACAATATATATATAGAAAGATGTAAGCACTCAAACTCATAAGCTAAAAAGCAAGTGAATCAAAGTGCTTTTTTAGCATAGACTTAAAACTATGAAGTGTGGGAGCTGACCTTATTATTAGGGGCAAACCGTTCCACAATTTAGGACCAACCACCACAAAAGAAGCGATCGGCCCTCAGCTTCAACTGTGAGCGTGGAGCAGTAAGCAATAGCTGATCTGAAGACCTCAGCTGCCTATGGAACGATAAAATCAGCTAAGTATGGTGGAGGGGACCCAAGTAGGGCCTTAAAATTCACCAACAAAGAGAGGCCAACACTGGAGCGATGTGATCCATTTTATTACTGCTGGTCAGAACTCTAGCAGCTGCATTCTGCACCATTTGCAGGCGAGAGAGCATCGTACGGGATTATCCCAACATACAGGGCAGTACAGTAATCCAAACGAGGCCTAACAATAGCAGGAATGAGCTTTTGTAGGTCATGGAATGACAAAAACAGATTGGCTTTATTGATCACCCTGAGGTACAAAAAAATAAATGACTCTTTACCACAGCATTGATCTGTTTCTCAAATTTAAAATTTGAATCCAAGATCACCCCGCAATTTTTAGCACATGGCTTTAAGTACCAGGCAAGTGGACTCAATGTGCTAGTGATGTTTTGGTTAACAGTAGGGTTGACCAAATAGAACGACTTCAGTTTTCGACTCATTTAACTGCAGAAAGTTCATAGATAGATAGATAGATAGATAGATAGATAGATAGATAGATAGATAGATAGATAGATAGATAGATAGATAGATAGATAGATAGATAGATAGATAGATAGATAGATAGATAGATAGATAGATAGATAGATAGATAGATAGATAGATAGATACTTTAATAATCCCAAGGGGAAATTCACATACTCCAGCAGCAGCATACTGATACAAAAAACATTATTAAATTAAAGATTGATAATAATGCAGGTAAAAACAGACAATAACTTTGAATAATGTTAACGTTTATCCCCCCGGGTGGAATTGAAGAGTCGCATAGTGTGGGGGAGGAACGATCTCCTCAGTCTGTCCGTGGAGCGGGACGGTGACAGCAGTCTGTTGCTGAAGCTGTTCCTCTGTCTGGAGATGACACCGTTTAGTGGATGCGGTGGATTCTCCATAATTGATAGGAGTCTGCTCAGCGCCCGTCGCTCTGCCACGGATGTCAAACTGTCCAGCTCCATGCCAACAATAGAGCCTGCCTTCCTCACCAGTTTGTCCAGGCGTGAGGTGTCTTTCTTCTTAATGCTGCCTCCCCCACACACCACCGCGTAGAAGAGGGCGCTCGCCACAACTGTCTGATAGAACATCTGCAGCATCTTATTGCAGATGTTGAAGGACACCAGCCTTCTAAGGAAGTATAACCGGCTCTGTCCTTTCTTACACAGAGAATCAGTATTGGCAGTCCAGTCTAATTTATCATCCAGCTGCACTCCCAGGTACTTATAGGTCTGAACCATCTGCACACAGTCACCTCTGATGATCACGGGGTCCATGAGGGGTCTGGTCCTCCTAAAATCCATCACCAGCTCCTTGGTTTTGCTGGTGTTCAGGTGTAGTTGGTTTGAGTCGCACAATTTAACAAAGTCATTGATTAGTTCCCTATACTCCTCCTCCTGCCCACTCCTGATGCAGCCCACAATAGCAGTGTCATCAGCGAACTTTTGCATGTGGCAGGACTCCGAGTTGTATTGGAAGTCTGATGTATATAGGCTGAACAGGACCGGAGAAATTACAGTCCCCTGCGGCGCTCCTGTGTTGCTGACCACAATGTCAGACCTGCAGTTCCCGAGACGCACATACTGAGGTCTGTCTTTAAGATAGTCCACATTCATGTGCCATCCAGGGTTTTATATCATCTAAACCAGGGGTCTCCAACCTTTTTTCCCCCTGAGAGCTACTTTAACAAAATGAAAATGTCCGAGAGCTGCTCATGTTTTCTAACGTTTATTCTCATAGCTTATTTCAACCGAAACAAACTGAATACGCTTGTTTTGCCTGAACATTTACCAAACGTTGGTGTCCACAACTCACATTTTGCATTAAAACATCACAAAAAATATTGAGTTCACCTGCAAGTGCATTTTCTATGTCTGTATGCATTTTCTAGTGTATCTCACACCATTGAAATAAAACATGAATGCTGTCAAAACAAAACAATGTAATTCCAAATCCACAGATATTCCGTATTCATTTGTCATTTTGTCACATGTCACTGTGTCACTTTATTCACAGGTCCAGTTGCGTGTGTGATGTGTTGTTTAGTTAGTCAGATGACTGGCACTGAGGTATCTGGTGGAGTGGAGCCCCTCAGGGTTTCACTCTGATGGAGTCATTTAGATGTTTGTCTGTCAGTCTTGTTCTGAACTTTGATTTCATGACATTCACGTCAGACTCTCAAAGGTATGGAGACCCAAACAAAGCAGACAATTTCAGAGCTGCTTGGTGAAGATTTTTATAGTTATCTGGCTGTACTAAGCTCCAGAAATGCTGAGAATGATGTTGAGACTTTAACTGCTTATTATTTTGAAGGTTTACTAATATATAATATATAAAATCCAATGTCTCTCTGTCTGTATGTCTGTCCGCTTTTCACAAGAGAACTACTTCACAGATTTAGATCGGGTTGTTTTCTATAATTTGCTTGAACATTTTGGCCGATTTTGCGACTTCTCTCATTTCGCTATGTATCATATTTCTCGGGCAGCACGGTGGTGCAGTGGTAGTGCTGCTGTCTCGCAGTTAGGAGACCTGGGTTTGTTTCCCGTGTCTGCGTGGGTTTCCTCCGGGTGCTCCGGTTTCCTCCCACAGTCCAAAGACATGCAGGTTAGGTGGATTGGCGATTCTAAATTGGCCCTAGTGTGTGCTTGGTGTTTGTGTGTGTCCTGTGGTGGGTTGGCACCCTGCCTGGGATTGGTTCCTGCCCTGTGTTGGCTGGGATTGGCTCCAGTAGACCTCCATGACCCCGTACTCAGAATAAGCGGGTTGTAAAATGGATGGATGGATGGATCTTATTTCTCTTGTGGTTTCGATTTATTTCTGCAAATCTGAGAAACACGCAGCAGGCCGAGGGGAGGGGCCTTCCTCACTCACTTGCCAACTTCACGGCGTGTTTCTTAACTCCGCTTATCTAGCGGACGAGAGAACAATTGAATTCAACTTTGTTGGATATTTAAAATAAAGTGTTACTTAGGTCTTGATGAGTTTGAGTCCGGATATTCTCTTAATTGTCTGTCATATTGAAAAGATAGATTGCAATTAAGATTGTGGATGGTGATTTTGTGTTAAAAGGATTGTGATATAATTTTTTGGAAAGATCACCCACCCTTAATTTGACTAATCAAGTTTTCAAATTTATGTAGGATTCATTAACTCTTTAGTGAGATACTTGGAAAAGGGCTGTGAGCTACCAGTAGCTCACAAGCGACATGTTGGAGACCCCTGATCTAAACAGTTAAAAAGCTTTGTCACAGACTCCATTTCACCCAATTGCAATTGGAAGCAAACTTGGGTCTTATCAGTGTAACAATAACTTATTTGCTTGTTTAGTACAGAGCAGAAAGGTAACATATATAAAGAGACTAGCAAAGAGTGACAGCATGGAATCCTCTAATCAACTCTCTAAAGATCTGAAAACAATGATTGTTGAGTCTCCTGGTTTAGGGGAAGGCTACAAAAAGCGATCTCAGAGGTTTAAACTGTCAGTTTCTGTGACTGTAATGAATGGAATCAGGAAATGGAAGGCCACAGGCACAGTTGATGTTAAACTCAGCAGGTCTGGCAGGCCAAGACAAATCCAGGAGCGGCATATGCGCAGGATTGTGACAACCCACAGATCATCTCCAAAGACCTGCAAGAACATCTCGCTGCAGATGGTGTATCTGTACATCGTTTTACAATTCAGCGCAATTTGCACAAAGAACATCTGTATGGCAGGGTGATGAGAAAGAAGCCCTTTCTGCACTCACGCCACAAACAGAGTCGCTTGTTGTATGCCAATGCTCATTTAGACAAGCCAGATTAATTTTGGAACAAAGTGCCTTGGACTGATGAAACAAAAATTGAGTTATTTGGTCAGAACAAAAAGCACTTTGCATGGCAGAAGAAGAACATTGCATTCCAAGAAAAACACGTGCTATCTACTGTCAAATTTGGTGGAGGTTCCATCATGCTGTGGGGCTGTGTGGCCAGTTCAGGGACTGGGGCCCCTGTTAAAGTCGAGGGTCAGATGAATTCAACCCAACATCAACACTTTCTTAAGGATAATGTTCAAGCATCAGTTATGCAGGGGTTGGGATATTCCAACAAGACAATGACCCAAAACACAGTTGGAAATCTACAAAGGCATTCATGCAGAGGGAGAAGTACAATGTTCTGGAATGGCCGTCACAGTCCCCTGACTTGAATATCATCAAAAATCTATGGGATGATTTGAAGCAGGCTGTCCATGCTGGGCAGCCATCAAATTGAACTGAACTGGAGAGATTTTGTATGAAGAATGGTCAGAAATACCTCCATCCAGAATCCAGACACTCATCAGAGGCTATAGGAGGACAGCATCTAGAGGCTGTTAGATTTACAAAAGGAGGCTCAACTAAGTATTGATGTCATATCTCTGTTGTGGTGCCCACATTTATGCACCTGTCTAATTTTGTTATCATGCATATTGCATACTTTCTGTTAATCAAATAAACTTAATGTCACTGCTGAAATCCTACTGTTTCCATAAGGCATGTCAGATATTAAAAGGAAGTTGCTACTTTGAAAGCTCAGCGAAATGAGAAATAAAAATCCAAAGAATTAAGAGGGGTTCCCAAACTTTTTCATATGACTGCATATACAGTTTAGGGGGTACCCCCCCCCCCCCCCCCCCCCCCTTGCAATAGGACATGAAATATACCTAACTTTTGTAAGTACACTGGAAGAAATGAGCAAGTGAAATTTCAGCTTCCCACCTATATGGAAAGTGGAAGAATTAGTGATGAGCCAGTGAGGGCTTTGCCTTTTATATGTATAGAAGAGGACTGGACCTAAAACAGACCCCTAGGGTACCCCACAGGTTATTGTATTATTCAGAAGCAAGGACTACAGCTTTGTAATCCTGTTTTATTACTACCATCCACACATTTCACAGTACATTACTGAGCACACAATGCAAATACTTTCAAATTGCAAAAAATAATAATTAAAAAAAAGGCAAGACACCACTTGGAAGATCTGAGCCCACGGTGTGACTTTGCTGAGATCTCCACAGAATCTCAAGAGGAGACCCTTGTGAGGGTATTTTGTTTCCGGAAAAAAATCTGAGAAGAAAGGAGAGAAAAGAAAACGTCTCCATTTGATTTCTTTCTCATCTCGATGTTGTCAAGGAGAAACCAAAAAGATTATTAACTCTTTGAGGGCTTAATATTTTTTCCAAAGTTTTCTGAAAAGCATGCAAAGCGAGGGTGTTACACATAAATCAGCATAAAACGTCTGCTGCTCCGTGAGACGCCTGTCTCTCTCGACGGCCAGCAGGGATGCACAGTGGACTGGCTGCCTGGCTGTCTTTACGTGGAAGATGGGCGATGGTGGCAGTCGCAGTGAGACTAAATCCGTCATTGTAAGCGGCTGTCCTGAAGGTGCGTCATCTACTGTAAATGAATGTGTTCAGCACCACGATGAGCTGGGGCACCTTTTCATTTTCATTATCTATCTCCAGATCACTTGCATCAATATTAGTGATAATCTCCAAACTTCATCTGCCGAGTATTTCACTTTGGTCGATGTCTTTTTAGAGGCTGTTTGCTCTTTGCTACTCTTTTCACGTGTACAGAATCGAGGTCAAGGCAATGAAGAGAACGTTTCTTCTGACAAAAAGGGTCCAACTAAAACGTAATGGCGAGTTTTGTTAAAGCTTACATCTGATTACTGTCCTCTACCCCTGAATGTTGACAAAAGTTGACATCTGCCCTGAAAGAGTTAAGGAGGTCTTTTTTGAATTTTCATTCTTATGAGATTACAGTGCAAGGCCTATTAACTTCTGCACCATCTCCAGCACAGACATTGACAGATGCTGCGTTGTGAACAGTGCTTAGGGGGCTAACATTTTTCTTGTCCTTTCTTTCGCCTTATACAATTTCTTGTATTGGGAATTTGTACGTTTTTGCATACCCCTTAGGGTCAGAGCACAGGGTCAGCCATTGTAGAGTGTGCCCCTGGAGGAATTGCAAGTTAAGGGCTCAGCAGAGTAGGATCTCTTTTGGCAGTAACGGGGATTTGAACCGGCAGACTTCTGGATCCTTAATAATAATAATTCATTACATTTATATAGCGCTTTTCTCAGTACTCAAAGCGCTATCCACACAGAGACGAACCGGGAAGCGAACCCACAATCTTCCACAGTCTCCTTGCTGCAAGGCAGCAGCACTACCACTGCACCACCTGTGAGGCTCAGAGCCACCACTCTGGCTCCTTCTGCTTGACTGCAGCCATTTTTCAATTTGCCATTGTCACACACGAGCGAGTAGGGGGCAGCCAACGGGCTCGACAGAGCATGAAAAACCGCAAGTGGGGACTACTAGACAGCGCATTGATGCCTTTCTCTCTTTTTCAGCAGGAAAAACAAAGATACGAATCCTGACAAACATAAACGGACGACTGACCAACAACTCACTTCCGCATCAGTTCTACAGTCCCCCCGGGATGACTTCATTTCTGGTTCCTCGTTGATGTCCTCATTTCTGGCTTCCTACGCTGATGTCACCTTCATCACACCTCGCCTCCATCACCCTCATTTCCGCTACGACTGTTTTTCTTCCGATTCCATTCCATAAAAGTTCCCTCTGGAAACTGTTTCTCTTACTGACGTGTACTTTGTATGCATACGACCGGTACCTAAGCACTACTGCTTGGCCTGAGCTGTACACACTATATGGGGACGGATTCCCCAACCCTTAATCAATTCTCTGTGTCTGTTTGTATTTCACACCATGAAAATTGATGAGCCACAGCATGAAGTTATGGGAAAGAGTAGTGGAAGCTCAGTTAAGAAGTGAGGCGATGATTAGTGAGCAGCAGGATGGTTTCATGCCAAGAAAGAGCACCACAGATGCAATGTTTGCTCTGAGAATGTTGATGGAGAAGTTTAGAGAAGGCCAGAAGAAGTTGCATTGTGTCTTTGTGGACCTGGAGAAATCATATGACAGGGTGCCTCAAGAGGAGCTGTGGTATTGTATGAGGAAGTCGGGAGTGGCAGAGATGTATGTAAGAGTTGTACAGGATATGTACGAGGGAAGTGTGACAGTGGTGAGGTCTGCAGTAGGAGTGATGGAGGTAGGATTACATCAGAGATCGTCTCTGAGCCATTTCTTATTTGCAATGGTAATGGACAGGTTGACAGATGAGATTAGACAGCTTGCGAGAAAGTGGCGTTTTAAGCCTTCGGTGCCTTCTGTTATTCTGGGGAATGTGAACTCAATCTCAAATAAGATCGACGAACTGGCTGCGCTGGTGAAAAATGTCAGAACCTACAGAGAATGCAGTTTGTTGTGTTTCTGCGAAACGTGGCTAACTAACACCATCCCAGATGCTAATGTGGAGCTACCTGGGTTTAGCACAGTTAGAGCGGACAGAGACGCAAGTACCTGTGGGAAGCACAAAGGAGGAGGACTTGCTCTCTATGTTAATACACGGTGGTGTAACTCTGGAGATGTTAAAGTCAAAATCTCCACTTGCTGCAGGGACATCGAGCTGTTGGCCATAAGTCTGCGTCCCTATTACTTGCCCAGAGAGTTTGGACAAGTCATTGTTGTCATCGTGTATATTCCTCCTCGGGCGGATGTGGAGTCAGCGAGTGACATCATCCATTCTGCTGTTGCTAAGTTACAAACGCAGCACCCCGAGGCACTTGTGCTAATCGCTGGAGACTTTAACCATGTGACGCTGGACAAAACATTACCTGCATTCTCCCATTATGTGGACTGCAACACCCGGGGAAATAAGACTATTGATTTACTGTATGCAAACGTTAAAGACGCATACAGTGCCACCCCGCTGCCTGCGCTTGGGAAAGGAGATCATAACCTGGTTCTGCTTCAGCCTCACTACAAACCAAAAGTTAGAGTCCTACCTGTAACCAAACGATCATTCAGGAAGTGGACCCCGGAGGCTGAGACAATGTTTTGGAACTACAGACTGGGATATCCTGCAGGGATCACATAGTGAGAACATTGAGGAGGTTGTTGACTCCACTACTGACTACATCAACTTCTGTATGGACACTTTAGTTCCAGTAAGAACTGTACGCTGCTATGCTAACAACAAGCCATGGATTACAAGTGACATCAAGGGCCTTTTGAACCAGAAGAAAAGGGCCTTTAAAGACGGTGATCAGCATGAGCTCAAGCGCGTGAGAAGGAACTCCGAGTCCAGCTCAGGGCGGCGAAGGAGCAGTACAGGAGAAAGCTGGAGCAGAAGTTGCAGAACAACAGCATGAAGGAAGTGTGGGATGGGATGAAGATCATCACTGGCTGCAGCTCGAAGCGGAGTGCCACCATCGAGAGAGACGTGAAGAGAGCAAACCAAATGAACATCTTCTTTAACAGGTTTGACCACCCTAACCCACTCTCACCTCGGAGTACTGCACTCTCTACACATCCTTCTGCTGATACCAACATAGGAGAGACATCCCCACCCACAATTACAGCAGCGCAAGTGAGCAGAGAGCTGAGGAAACTTCGTGCCAGCAAAGCAGCAGGTCCAGATGGAGTATCGCCACGACTGCTGAAGGTCTGTGCATCAGAGCTGGGGGGTCCTCTACAGCGCATCTTCAACCTGAGCCTGAAACAGGGGAAAGTCCCGAGGCTTTGGAAAACATCTTGCATCACCCCAGTCCCAAAGGTATCACGTCCTGGTGAGCTGAATGACTTCCGGCCTGTCGCTCTAAACATCACATGTGATGAAGACCATGGAGCGGCTGCTGCTTCACCACCTGAGGCCACAGGTCCAACACTCCCTCGACCCTCTGCAGTTCGCATACCAGGAGAAAGTGGGAGCGGAAGATGCCATCATCTATATGCTACATCGATCCCTCTCCCACTTGGACAGAGGCAGTGGCGCTGTAAGAATTATGCTTCTAGACTTCTCTAGCGCCTTCAACACCATCCAACCTCTGCTCCTTAGGGACAAGCTGACAGAGATGGGAGTAGATTCATACCTGGTGGCATGGATCGTGGACTATCTTACAGACAGACCTCAGAGTGTGCGTCTCGGGAATTGCAGGTCTGACATTGTGGTCAGCAACACAGGAGCGCCGCAGGGGACTGTACTTTCTCCGGTCCTATTCAGCCTATATACATCAGACTTCCAATATAACTCGGAGTCCTGCCACGTGCAAAAGTTTGCTGACGACACTGCTATCGTGGGCTGTATCAGGAGTGGGCAGGAGGAGGAGTATAGGAACCTAATCAAGGACTTTGTTAAATGGTGCGACTTAAACCACCTACAACTGAACACCAGCAAAACCAAGGAACTGGTGGTGGATTTTAGGAGACCCAGGCCCCTCATGGACCCCGTGATCATCAGAGGTGACTGTGTGCAGATGGTGCAGACCTATAAATACCTGGGAGTGCAGCTGGACGATAAATTAGACTGGACTGCCAATACTGATTCTCTGTGCAAGAAAGGACAGAGCCACCTGTACTTCCTTAGAAGACTGGCATCCTTCAACATCTGCAGTAAGATGCTGCAGATGTTCTATCAGATGGTTGTGGCGAGTGCCCTCTTCTACGCAGTGGTGTGCTGGGGAGGCAGCATTAAGAAGAAGGATGCCTCACGCCTGGACAAACTGGTGAGGAAGGCAGGCTCTATTGTTGGCATAGAGCTGGACGGTTTGACATCCGTAGCAGAGCAATGGGCACTCAGCAGGCTCCTATCAATTATGGAGAATCCACTACATCCATTAAACAGTGTCATCTCCAGACAGAGGAGCAGTTTCAGCGACAGACTGCTGTCACTGTCCTGCTCCACTGACAGACTGAGAAGATCATTCCTCCCCCAAACTATGCGACTCTTCAATTCCACCAGAGGGGGGTAAACGTTGAACATTATTCAAGTTATTGTCTGTTTTTTACCTGCATTTTTTATTACTCTTTAATTTAATATTTTGCTGCTGGAGTATGTGAATTTCCCCCTGGGATTAATAAAGTATCTATCTATCTATCTATCTATCTATCTGTCTATCTATCTATCTATCTATCTATCTATCTATCTATCTATCTATCTATCTATCTATCTATCTATCTATCTATCCTGTCTTACTGTTACTCTGTGTGTCGATTGCTTTGGTCTGGAGTGGGGAGTGGCCTTTGTGCTAGCAGGAGAGTGAGTGTAGCTTTTTCTTTTTTTCCTTTTTTTTATTTTATTCTTTTTTTTTCTCTCTCTAGTCATTTCTCCTTATTTTTAGCTGTGTTATTTATATATAGTTATTATTTCAAGTTTATATAGTGTTTTGTTTTAAAAAAGAAGTGGCTAGGGATGGTTGTGTCCCGAGGGATACAGGCCAGGCCTTTTGCCACATGGCTTTGAAAATCTTAGCAGAAGAAATGGCATCAAGTTGATTGTTGATCCAGTAGTTTCAGTAGAGAAGTGTGTTACTGAAATTGGAAAAAATAATTGGATGTAAAAACATTATTTCTGCTTCACGAATGAATAAGGCAGTTGTGGTATTTCTAAATGAGGAGGCCTTAGTTCACCAACTGGTTCAGGAAGGCCTAGTTATTAATGGAACCCTCATTTCTGTTTTGCCGCTTTCAACTCCTGCAAAGAGGATTATAATCTCTAATGTTCCTCCTTTCTTGAAGAACGAACTGCTACGTAATGAATTGCGCAGGTATGGCGAGATTATTTCTGATATTACTTTGATTCCTTTGGGGTGTAAACAGCCAGAATTAAAGCATGTGGTTTCATTTAGGAGACAGGTTTTTATGCTCCTCAACAGAGGTTACAATGAGTTAGATGTTGCTCTGAAATTCAAAGTTGATGGATGTGATTATATTGTGTTTATATCTTCTGAATCAATGAAATGTTTTAAATGTGGCCGTGCAGGGCACAAAGCAGTTGATTGTAAGAGAACTGATGGAAGTTATTCTATGGGAGGTAACATACATGTAGTGAGGGAGTCAGATGTAGAGGATGAGTCTGAGGACTCCGACTCCGATGCTGAAGATCAGCAGATTGTTATCTGTGAGGTATCCACAGGTACTCTTAGCTTGACTTCAGGAAGTTCTGAAAATCAGATACCCAGTTGTAGCTCCACAGTTGAAAGGAGTGAAATAAAGAAAGCTGAGACAAAAATGCCTGAAGTGGATGGATTGGCTAAGGCCGAGTTGAAGTCCTCTAATCTAAATATACATCAGGTTGAAGAACAGGACCCAGCTGAGGCTGAGGTTATGCAGCTTATCAGAGAAACAGTACCGACTGAGGTGGATGACATTGAAAGTATGAATGCTGCTGCTGCTACTGCCTGTGAACCATCTAAGGTGGATGAGTGGACCGAGGCCAGTCCTGAGTCCACAGTCCACAGTGAAGCTGCTCGCCCTCTCTTGAATCTCAAAGCTGTGGCAGAAACTGAACCAGGCACCACTTCAGGTAGTGCAGTTAGGGAAGAAAAAGCTGGAATTGTTGAGGAAATGAATGTTGAAGAAGAATGGACGACACTCCCCAGAAAGAGGAAAGAAACCTCAGATGGTGGAGTAGGTGCAAAAGAGAAGTAACAAAATGAACCTGACAGAGGGGGCTGACGTGTCCTTTAAAAAATCGCTTTTTTAAATACCAGAGAGGTGACAATTAGCCCAGAGTGTGAGGAGAGTCAGCAGGGGTGGTGAGGATAGTGACTCTTGCATGTCAAGTGACAATTTAACTGGTACTCTTGGAAAAACGGAGTACAGCACTGAAAGCATTCTGAGCTTTCTGGATTTTCTTGAAGGCAAAAGGAGGGTCAATGTTGTAGAACATTTTCCTGACCTGGAACTTTTTTTGGTTTCAGCCAAACGTGTTATGCGTAATGCAGTTCCTTTGGGAATGGAAAAAAAAGAATTTAATCGTTTAAAGAATGTTATCAGCAAAGTTAGAAAGTCTCTCACCTCCAGCACATAATGGCTCCACACCAGTTCCTCTTTGCTTCATTAGTTAAAGTTCTTGTTGTCATTGCTGCTCCCATTTCTATTCTTTCTAATGCCTGCTCTCTCTTTGGGCTCTTTTGAACGTTAACGGCTGCAGAGACTCCTCAAAGAGAGCCGTACTTTTTCAATATTTAGAACAGAAAAAACTTGATGTGATTTTTCTTCAAGAAACTCATACTGACCCAATGAATGAGTCGGAGTGGCAGAGGGACTGGGGTGGCATGACGTTTCTGAGCCACGGCTCCAGTGCCAGCGCAGGGGTGGCAGTGCTCTTCAGTAAAGCAATTCTCCCAGAGTCCATCGACTGTATTGAACAAGTTAAAGGCCGTCTCATGAAGGTTGTTGTTCATATTCAGGGGAAAAATATTATTTTTATAAATGTCTACGCTCCAAATGAGGGCAAAGAGAGAATTTCTTTTTTTTCTTTTGTTGAAAGACGTACTCGCTGAGTGCAGTTCAGAGAATGTTGTGTTCTTAGCTGGTGATTTTAATTGCACTGACAATGCAGTGATGGACAGGAATGGCCCTGAGCCTCACCCGGGTCAGTCAAGGTGTTGCAGTCGGCTCCTTCATCAGGCAAGAACTTGTGGATGTGTGGAGGGAGTTAAACCCCGACAGCGAGACAGTACACATGGCTCAAGGCCTCCAGTGGCATGTTATCTATGGCACGGCTGGACAGAATTTATACTTTACAGCACAATTTGAACCTCATTTTGGGCTCTTGCCTTCTGCCCACAGGGTTTTCAGACCATAGTTTAGCTCTCACTCGTTTTTCTTTGGGGTTTGAAAAGTAATTTTAAATCTTTCTGGCACTTTAACTCTAAACTTCTTAAAGACTCTCTATTTCTTCAACACTTTCATCTCTTTTGGGACAAATGGAGACTCAGCAAAAGTGAATTCTCATCTCTGAAACAATGGTGGGATGTCTCCAAGGTCCAAATTAAACTGTTTTGCCAGTTTTATTCTGAACATTCTTCTAGAAAGGTCACCATGGCCATTAAAGAACTGGAAGAGGACATTGGGCTAATTCAAGCCAAACTGGATAGCGGTTTTGATGCCACTTTGCTTGAGTCCCTACAAGACAAAAAGGATTCTCTAAGGTCCCTGCTGGATGAACAGGTGAAGGGCGCCATTGTCTGGGGGAGATTCCAGAATATTTCTCACATAGACGCCCCTACGCAGTTTTTCTTTTCTTTGGAGAAAAAGGTTGCTCAGGCAAAAATCATTCACTGTCTGAAAACTGCAGATGGGACTGAAATGACGGAGACTGAGGAGATCAAGGAATTTGCCTTAAAATTTTACAAAGACTTATTCTCTGCAGAAACCGTGGACTTGTCTTCAACCACAGAATTTTCTTTGATGACTTACCACAGTTGACTCCATCCACCAAGGAAGTACTCGACCTGCCACTATCGCTGGAGGAACTCACTAGTGCTCTTGGGAGTCTAAATCAGAACAAAGCCCCTGGGATTGATGGACTTCCCGTCGAATTCTACAAGTCCTTTTGGGATATCATGGGTAAGGACTTCCTGACTGTGTTCGTGAAAGCATCAGGGATAAAGAACTTCCTGTGAGTTGTCGGAGAGCTGTTTTGACTCTTTTGCCAAAAAAAAGGGGATCTTTGCAACATTAAGAACTGGAGACCAATCAGCCTACTCTGCTCAGACTACAAAATCTTTTCTAAAGCGTTGGCTCTTCGTCTGAGGACTGTCATGAACTGCTTGGTGGCCTTTCGATCAGTCATACTGTGTCCCTGAACGATGTATTTTTGATAACATTTTCTTTGTGCGGGATTTGGTATCTGCATCTGAGACTCTTGGGTTTAAGGCGGGTCTTATCTCATTGGATCAAGAAAAGGGCCTTTGACCGGGTAGACCACCAGTATTTATTTAAAGTTCTAGAGGGGTTTGGTTTTGGTGAGACCTTTCTAGGTTATATTAAATTAATGTACACAAATGTGTTTAGTGTTTTTAAAAATTAATGGAGGATTGGGAGCCCCATTTTCTGTTACAAGGGGCATTCGTCAGGGGGTGTGCACTCTCTGGTATGTTATACTCACTGTCCATAGAGCCCTGCTCCACAGACTTCGCCAATTACTTCATGGCCTGTCATTGCCTGTGTGTCCCACTGCATCCTTTAAAGTGGTGGCATATGCTGACGATGTCACAGTTGTCATCACTGAAACCAATGATGTTGTCCTGCTGCAGGACTGTTTACAGGTGTTTCAAACGGTGTCATCTGCCAGGGTCAACTGGTCCAAATGTAACGCCTTTCTGATGGGCAAGTGGGACTGTCCTCCCCCAAGCCTCCCAAGTGGTTTAACATGGAATTCTAAGGTGTTTAAACATCTGGGAATTTACATTGGGAAGTCTGGAGCCACAGCTGATAACTGGGAGGGCTTAATTGATCAAATCAGGGGAGACTGAAGAAATGGAAATGGGTGGTCACCAAGCTCTCTTTTAGGGGTAGAGTGCTGATTATTAATAATTTAATCGCTTCAATGCTTTGGCATAAATTTAGGTGTGCAGATCCTCCACTTTGCTATTAAAAGAAATTCAGAGAATTTTGCTGGATTTTTTTTGGGACAAAATTCATTGGGTTAAACGCAGTGTGGTACATCTGCCTGTGGATGAAGGTGGTCAGGCTTGGTGGACATTCTGTGCAGAATTGAAGCTTTTAGGCTGACAGATTTACAGCGTCTTTTCTACGCCCCTCAGCCTTTACTGTGGAGGAGTTTGGCGTTCGCTTTTTTTCATAGGGTTGGTAATCTTCTTTTTGATTTGCAACTCCTTTTCATTGACGTCAAGCAATTGGCGCTGTCTGTGCTGCCCGTTTTTTACCGCAATATGTTATTAATTTGGCATACTAAAGCAAGCAGAGTGGGAATTAATCTGGACTCAGTCTTCTGGTTACTTGAAGAACCAGTAGTATGGAATCCAACCTTGGAGTTTGACTCGGTTAGTTTGAACTCCCTGCTTATGAGCAAAGGCTTTACTAAAGTAGCTGACTTTATTGATCCGGTCAGCAACCAGTGGAAGTCTGAGGCAGCTGTGACACATGAGCTCGGGATTAGGTCTGTCCGCTTTGGGGGGTCGATTATTAACAAACTAAAAGTCTCTTTAGTGCAATTGGGTGCAGGTCCCCTGTGGGAGGAGTTTTTCTCTGGTGATCTCATAAAAGAGGCGGAACCTCCTGAATGTGACATTAGAATTAAACCAAATGTAAAAGATTTTATCAGGCCTAAAAACTCAATTTTAAAAATTAATCACATGAATGGAATTTTGTTCCAAGATTTGTCAAAAAAAGAATTGTATGACTGGTGTCTTAAAGTGTCCCATTTTTATACATTTGAAGGAAATGACTGATACCCTCTGGAGGAACACTCTGTGTCTGCATGGACACGACATCTCCAGCATGGAGGACTTTATATAAACCTCCCATTGAGAAAAGAGTTGGGGACCTGCAGTGGAGGATTCTACATGGAGCACTAGCTACCAATTCATTCTTAAAACCATTGGCGCCAGCACAACAGATCAGTGTCCCATTTTGCCTTCAGAAAGAAACAATTTATCATTTATTCCTGTATTGTACCAGATTACAACCATTGCTGACTTTCCTTGCTTTATTGTTGTTGAAATTGGGAATTGTATTTAATGAACTCATTTATATTTTTGGAATGTCGGTGTCGAGAATTCATAAAAGAGAATGTTTACTTTGTAATTTTTTGTTAGGCCAGGCCAAGATGGCAACTTTAAAAACAAGAAGAAATAGAGATAAAGGTCTGAAAACCACTGACGCCCTATTAATGTTTAAGGTCCTCCTTCAAAGGAGATTGAAGATTGAATTTGCATATTTTAAACTAATTAATCAATTAGGTGTATTTAGTGAAATCTGGGCTGTAAATGATGTTTTATGTTCCATGGAAAATGAATGTCTGGTACTAAAGTCTGAGTAGGAAAACTTTACTTTTAAATGTTTTTGAATGTTGGCTGTTAATTTGACTGCAGTTGTGTTATAATTGTTAATAAAGGTCATTTTAAAATTAAAAATTATCTATCTATCTATCTATCTATCTATCTATCTATCTATCTATCTATCTATCTATCTATCTATCTATCTATCTATCTATCTATCTATCTATCTATCTATCTATCTATCTATCTATCTATCTATCTATCTATCTATCTATCTATCTAGACAGGAGTCCCTGTGGACTATGATGTTTGCTGATGACTTTGTGATCTGTAGCGATAGTAGGGAGCAGGTCGAGGAGACACTGGAGAGGTGGAGATATGCTCTAGAGAGGAGAGGAATGAAGGTCAGTAGGAACAAGACGGAATACATGTGTGTGAATGAGAGGGAGGTCAGTGGAGTGGTGAGGATGCAGGGAGTAGAGTTGGCGAAGGTGGATGAGTTTAAATACTTGGGATCAACAGTACAGAGTGATGGGGATTGTGGAAGAGAGGTGAAAAAGAGAGTGCAGGCAGGGTGGAATGGGTGGAGAAGAGTGTCAGGAGTGATTTGTGACAGACGGGTATTCAGCAAAAGTAAAAAGGGTAGGCCTACAGGACAGTAGTGAGACCAGCTATGGTATATGGGCGGGAGACGGTGGCACTGACCAGAAAGTAGGAGACAGAGCTGAGGTAGCAGAGTTACAGATGTGAAGATTTGGCATTGGGGTGTGACGAGGATGGACAAGATTAGAAATGAGGAGATTAGAGGGTCAGCTCAGGTTGAATGGTTGGGAGACAAAGTCAGAGAGGCGAGATTGCGTTGGTTTGGACATGTGCAGAGGAGAGATGCTGGGTATATTGGGAGAAGGATGCTAAGGACAGAGCTGACAGGCAAGAGGAGAAGAGGAAGGCCTAAGAGAAGGTTTCTGGATGTGGTGAGAGAGGACATACAGGTGATGGGTGTGACAGAGCAAGATGCAGAGGACAGAAAGATATGGAAAAAGATGATCTGCTGTGGCATCCACCAACGGGAGCAGCCGAAAGAGAGAAGAAGAGATTATTGCATCCAACCGAAGTGCTATGTGACGAAGTTGTCAGGGATATCACGGTGGTTCCGTTGTACAGTGCCATAGATTTCAGTTTCAAAATCTGTGTCCTCACTATCGCTTGATTTGACTAAAACTTCTCTTTCAGTTTGTTCTAAAACTGACCTTACAGAATTTTGTGTATGTTTCGGTTGAAGGATCCGCCATTGATGAGCTATAGTAGAGATAGTGATGATGAGTGACCAAAAACGATGAGTTGATGAGATACCATAGAGAGGCAAACGATTCGTGATTATTTTTTGTGGCATGATGTTATTTTATCCACAAGACAGCAACAGAATACTTAATACTGTACACTGAATCATTACAGCTTAACCTGAAAGACACTCGGGCCTAACCGTTTTATACATAGAATTTTAACCCTCAAAGCGCCGGAACTGGCTATAGTCAGTACCCGATTCAATTTGCCAGCACGCTGGAGCCAAGTATCTATCTATCTATCTATCTATCTATCTATCTATCTATCTATCTATCTATCTATCTATCTATCTATCTATCTATCTATCTATCTATCTATCTATCTATCTATCTATCTATAGTGCCTTTCTCTATTAAAGGTTGAAACCCAATGGATTTCATTTGACTTTTTGAGAGAAAAGACTCATTAATATCAAAATGAAAACAGATCTCTGGAAAGTGATCTTCGTGATCATTCGGCAAAGTACATTTGCTGAACTCCGCACCCGGCTAAAGTCGGTTTACAGTGCAATTTGGAAGCCGCTGGAGCCAAGTATATTCGGTGACATACATTCGGCGATGTACATTCATTGAACTCCACAATTGTTAAAATTGTTTCCCAGTGCAATTTGCCAGCACGCCAGAGCGGAGTATATTCGACAAGCGTACATACATTGAATGCTGCAAACCAGCTATAGTCCGCTTCACAGAACAATTTTCCAGCACGCTGGAGCTGATCAGTCTGTGCTGTATATTCGTTGAGCAGCCAGCTCATGACCACTGCTGGCATCACTGTCCCTGGGATTCAGCAAGCGCAGTCGGCTTGGTGATTTACTGAATTTCATCAATGCCATCAGTCGCATCTTGAACAAATAATAATTGATTGTTGCAGTAGTTTTTTAAATAGTTTTTACATTTCATTGGCAGTGTGTAAAATGATCAGTGTTGCAGTAATTGCATGAAAAATATATGTGTTCCATTTAAATTTCACTTTTTTTTTGTGAATTGTGACGTTTACTTAAAAAGTGCAGCAAAAAGGTATTTGGTGTCCAGGGGGTACATTAACCCCCCCCAAGTATGTGGCGGTTTAAGGGTTAAGCCTGAGAGACCTTCGAAGTTAACACCATGGAGGTTAAGATGTGCTGCTACAGGGAGACCAATGTAGTGACCTGATGAGAGGAGTGACATCAGGTCTGGTTGATCGCCGTAATTTCAATCATCTGCAGAGACTTGGTGACTTCCGCCAGCAGAGGGTCGCCGTAGTGCCGACATCACAGGATTAAGACCCCGAGGTGTGCTGTGTGCTCTGGTAGATGCGCTCAGGTCTAAATTCCAGTTACATTAATGGATGTGGCCGTCATCACATGACACAATTTCTTCTACAGAACATCAAATGAAATATTTGAGTTATATTGCAGGATTGAAAGAAGCCTGAATGATCCTCAATCATTTCCACTGTCACCTTCACTTTATTGTCATCTTGTTCACCTAACAGGTGAGATCAGTTAGACCCCTACAAAACAAGCTTAAACAAATCTCAGTTAATTAAAAAAATAAACAAATAACATGGAACTTGAGAATCAGCTCCTTTTTTTTGTTTGAAATGCATAGTTTTCATATTAATTATGCATTTGCCTTCCCAGGAATGTGATTGCCACGTAATCTGTGAGCAAACAGCACCCTGAGGTTTGCTTTTTATCAGGCAGGCAGAGGAGATCTGCGTGAGCCCCGCTAATTTATTTCTAAAGCCGGACATGACAGAACTCCTGCTTTTCCTCCTTTGTTGTTTATTTTCCAGGCTCTTTACTTTGCCAGAGTTGTTTTTCTTTTCTCTTTGCACTCGCCGTTATTTCGTGGTCAATTTACAATGACAACAGAATCGGATGTCGTTCATTTATATTTTCTCTTTGCTCTGTGAGGCTCGGCTGGAGGCATTTCTATCGCTCATTAGCTGCCTGTGATTGCACACAGAAGCAGTAGAGAGCAGGAGGGGATCGGGGTCTCCTGATGCCTTATTTGCTGTGGTGCATTGCCCCTCCCCTCCCCCCTCCTTGAATCTCCATGGGGTGTCCTGCTCTTCGCTGGTCTGGATGTTCGGATTTAACATATGTGATGGAGCATCCCTCACTCAAATGCCAGAGATACGTGCCTGAAAGGAGGAACAGGCAGTGGATTCGGGAGGTCTTCAGACCCCTTCACTTGCATTACATTTTGTTATGTTACAGCCTTGTGCTCAAATCATTTCAATTCATTTTTCCCACATCAAGCTGCACTCAACACCCCCCAATGGCAAAGAGAAGACAGGATTTTAGATATTATTTGCAAATTTATTAAAAATAAACCAAAATGTCACATTGACATGAGTATTCAGATGCTTTGCCTTGACACTTCTATTGATCATCGTTGTGTATAAGAGCCACAGGCAAAGAGTTTAGCACAAAGGTGGTCTCCATTTAATGTCTAGTTGCCAAATGGAACTACAATTCCCAACATACCCTGGGGTACCTGCATAGGTGTGCCAGCCCAGAAGTGCTTCTACTGAGGGTATCAGGAGACAGTATAATCTATGGCATTTCCCCCAAATCCATCCATTATATAGCTCCACATGGGAACAGGCACACCTTTTATCCTGGTACCTCAGAACAATGTCCTCTCTTATTAAAGATTAGAAGTATTTTGGGATGTATATTTCTCATTAGTTTAGATCACTTTGCAGAGATCTGTTTTCATTTTGATATTAATGAGTGTTTTCTCTCAAAAAGTCAAATGAAATCCATTGGGTTTCAACCTTTAATAGAGAAAGGCACTATATAATAGATAGATAGATAGATAGATAGATAGATAGATAGATAGATAGATAGATAGATAGATAGATAGATAGATAGATAGATAGATAGATAGATAGATAGATAGATAGATATGAAAGGCACTATATAACTGATAGATAGATAGATAGATAGATAGATAGATAGATAGATAGATAGATAGATAGATAGATAGATAGATAGATAGATAGATAGAATAGATATGAAAGGCACTATATAACTGATAGATAGATAGATAGATAGATAGATAGATAGATAGATAGATAGATAGATAGATAGATAGATAGATAGATAGATAGATAGATATGAAAGGCACTATATAACTGATAGATAGATAGATAGATAGATAGATAGATAGATAGATAGATAGATAGATAGATAGATAGATAGATAGATAGATAGATATGAAAGGCACTATATAACTGATAGATAGATAGATAGATAGATAGATAGATAGATAGATAGATAGATAGATAGATAGATAGATAGATAGATAGATAGATAGATAGATAGATAGATATGAAAGGCACTATATAACTGATAGATAGATAGATAGATAGATAGATAGATAGATAGATAGATAGATAGATAGATAGATAGATAGATAGATATGAAAGGGCACTATATAACTGATAGATAGATAGATAGATAGATAGATAGATAGATAGATAGATAGATAGATAGATAGATATGAAAGGCACTATATAACTGATAGATAGATAGATAGATAGATAGATAGATAGATAGATAGATAGATAGATAGATAGATAGATAGATAGATAGATAGATAGATATGAAAGGCACTATATAACTGGATAGATAGATAGATAGATAGATAGATAGATAGATAGATAGATAGATAGATAGATAGATAGATAGATAGATATTTTTTTTTTTTTTTTTTAAAAAACAAACTTTATTGAATAAACACAGAAAAATAAATCATAACAGTAAACCAAACTCAATCTTAAGTCATACAGAAAACATATACACACATTCCTATTTATGAATATTCAGTTTCTAAACATTACATACTCAAATTGTTCTTTAGAATAAAATCTATATATATATTTATCTAATCCCTCCCATTGTTTCCACCCTCCAATCCCACTTATCCTTCGTATTCTTTATTATCCCAAAGTTATAAATAAGTAAAAAAACAAAACACCAAAATCAGAGCACAAATTGTAAATCATAATCTTCATCACATTTACAAAGTACATTATTTACGCACCACACTTCTTTAAACTGTGCTAAATTATTTGTAGACTTATAAAAATTAAAATCCACTAATATCCTACTTTCACACACTTTTCTAAAAAAGACAATAACATCTTCAATCCCACTCCCAGTAATTTTGTTTTTACGTGTCTTCCATACTGACAGTTTTGCCTGCCCGATAATAAAATTAATTAAGATCATATTTTCTCTTGTTTGTCTTGTAATTCTCACCCCAAACACAAACACTGTGCTATTATACGGGACCCCCAGCCCTTCTACTATTCTTTCTATTACACTAAAGAGGGTCTTGAGTCTCTCACAGTACATAAAAGCATGAAACACAGTTTCCCGCAGACCACAAAAAGGACAGCAATCAGAAACCCCCGGACATATAATCGATAAGAAGGAGTTCACCGCTAGTATCCCATGCACCAACCTCCACTGCAGGTCTCCCACCCTACTGGCCAATGGTGGCTTGTACAACGACCTCCAGGCGGGGTTCAGTCCTTGAGGAGCTCTGAGTTTGACTCTCCAAGGTGTGTCATGTCTTCGTGTCCTTAGCTGTTCCTGGTTGTTCACCTTCACGCAGATCCTATAGAGCTGCTTCCCTGGCACCGTAGGCAGAGATAACGCCTCAAGAGACTGTAATGCTAAAACATCGGTCTCACCGTCCCTCAGTTCAACAGCTGGAGAAACAGTAAGCGTTGGAAAAGGTGTTTCATCATTTGGTTTCAATCGTGAGGTGAACATTCTGTGCAGGAGTGTCATGGATTCCCTGTCCAGTGATGATTGTATCCGACACAGAAACTTCTCCATGAGGCGCACTGAGTGCACTCCTGTCTCCTTTGCTACCACCTGTGCACTTTTCCAAGTGTAATTTTTCCAGTCAATGATGTCCTTTATTATGGTTATTCTATGTATTATGAAATGATGAATAAAGTTTTCAGAAAGTCCAGTAGCAGTGCCAACAGCAGGATTGTAGAGCAGCGGTTCATCAAGGACCCAAAAAGAGGAAAGGTCATCACAGTCCTTTTTGATCGATAGCAGTTGCCACGCTGCTAGAAGGCTTTTATAAAACTCCGGCACATGTAAAGTCCCGATCTTATCAAAATGGCACAGCAGTAAACTTTTACCAAGTCCCATATGCCTGGTCTGTTTAAATAAAAGTACGGCCAAGTTCATCCACTGGCTCTGCTCAACAGGGTACAGCAGTTTCTGAATGGTCTGAAGGCGGAAAGCAGCAATCCTGCTGGTAATGTCAATAAGTCCTTGTCCGCCTTCATCCAACGGCAAGAATACCACTCCCTTCCGTATCCAATGGGTACCATTCCAAAAGAAATCCATGATTGCTTCTTGTATCTGCTGAACAAGCACAGGTGGAGGTTGCAGACAAATACATTTGTGCCACAGGCTGGAGGTCACCAGGTTATTAATTACCAGCATCCGTCCTCTATAAGATAACTGAGGGAGTATCCACTTCCACTTAGCGAGCCGAGCTGTAACCTTGTCCAACAGACCCTCCCAGTTCTTTTGGATGTAGTGGTCATCTCCGAGATGGACTCCCAAGTACAGGAAACCCCCAGTGGTCCACTGCAGACCCCCTTCCAGTTGAGGAGGACTATATTCTGTCCAGTTCCCAACCAGCACTGCACTGCTTTTATTCCAGTTAATTTTGGCCGATGACGCTTTACTGTAATTCCGCAGATTGTCAGTTAGTTCGTTCAAATCCTTCTGGTCTTTGATGACAACTGCGAGATCATCAGCATAAGCTGTGACTTTCACAGGGTCCATGTTGCAGTTGGGGATGGTGAGACCAGTCAGCACCTTCCTCAGGTGCACCAGGAAAGGCTCCAACGCCAGAGCATATAACATACCGGACAAAGAGCAGCCCTGTCTGACTTCTCTTCTGACGCTGAAAGGTGCGCACAAACCACCATTGACCTTGATTATACCAGAAATGTCACTGTAAAGTAATCGAATACAATTAATAAAAGACTCCCCAAACCCAAAAGCCTTCATGGTATTCCATAAAAAAGAGTGACTGACCCTATCAAAAGCTTTTTTCTGGTCAAGAAATATAAGACCAGTCCGAAAACCAAACAGCTTTGCAGCAGCTAAAATGTCCCGAATTAAGAAAATGTTATTAAAAATGGACCTGCCAGCCACGCAGTAATTCTGATCAGGATGCACCAGTCTCCCTAAAACTTGGACCATCCTGTTGGCTAAGGCTTTAGAGAGAATTTTATAGTCTGCGCATAAGAGAGACACTGGCCAACAGTTCTTAATGAGACACAGGTCTCCCTTCTTCGGCAGCAGCGTGATCACAGCTCTACGGCAGCTTTGAGGTAACAAACCAGTTTTGAAACTCCACTGAAACACTTCTAACAAGTCCAGACCAATGACATCCCAGAACTCTTTGTAAAATTCCACTGGAATGCCATCGATTCCCGGGACCTTCCCTGTGTTCAGCTGTCCCAGGGCTTTGGTGAGTTCTGCGAAGGTCACCTCACTATTTAAATCTGCCACGTCTGCGTTGGGAAGTTGCGGTAAGTCCTGCAAAAAGGCCTGTTGATCTTCATTGCCACCATCTCCATCTGCCGCAAACAAAAGTTCATAAAATTCGCGGACCACCTGCCGTATCTCACTTGGCTCTTGTGTCTCTCTGCCATCAGGTGTTCTTATACAATGTAAGATTTTACTCTGCGAGTTTTTTTTCTCTAAACCAAAAAAGTACTGTGTTGGTGCATCCATCTCAGTCAACCGCTGAAAGCGGGCCCTCACTAAAGCCCCCTGAGCCCTGGTCTCAAGCAGGTGGGCCAACCCCAGTTTAGCAGTAGTCAGGCTCGCCTGCAGCTGCTCATTTGGACCCTTCTCTAGTTGTTGTTGAAACTCAGCTATTTGATTTTCCAAAGCTGCCATTTCTGACCGCAATACTTGGGTGACATTTCTGGTATACTCCTGACACAAAGCCCTGATGTGACTCTTCCCAACCTCCCACCACTGTTGTAAGCTGGTGAACTCCTTCTTCATAGCCTTCCAACCTCCCCAGAAATGAACAAACAACTCTTTAAAATTCTGATCTTTAAGGAGGAGTGTGTTAAAATGCCAGTACGGACTACGGGGTTTGTACACATTAAAAAGAAGTGAACAACACACCAGACTGTGATCGGAGAAGCCAGTAGGCACAATAGAGCACACTTTAAATAACCCTAACAGGTGCTTAAAACTGTAAAAATGATCGAGTCTCGCCATTGAGATCGTGTTTCCACTCGTCCTCCCCCACGTGTATTGCCGACAAGTCTCATTTTTAGACCTCCATATATCTTCCAGCCCAAAGTCCTTAATTATTTTTCCCAGAGCTCACGCTGAGCGAGGGTGCGGTTCCAGTCCATTGTTTCTATCCATCCTTGAGTCAAGTGTACAATTAAAATCCCCTCCTAACACCACCACTTCCTCAGGGTCACACTCAGATAAAAGATCTCTTAACTTGGTAAAGAACTGGAGCCTCTCCTCACCCTCATTCGGGGCGTACACATTAATGAAAGTGACAACGCTGCCTTGAAGTTTTACTGTCACTTTTAGGAGTCTCCCTTTCACCAACTCATCAGTCCTGCAGACTTCTACTTGAAGCCCACCAAGAAATAAAATGGCCACTCCAGCACTAACATTTGTCCCATTGCTAAAGAAAATGTCCCCTTTCCAATCCCTGCTCCACTCCCACTGATTTTGCTCATCAATGTGGGTTTCTTGTAGAAAGGTGACATTCAAACCTTTTTGTCTTATAAAATCAAAAAAGTGCGACCCTCTTATCTGCACTTCTCCCCCCCATTAATATTTAGGGTTCCTATTTGTACACTTGTCATGATATCTGAATATAAAGATGAACACACAATGAAACACAGGGACCACCACAAATACTGTGGAGTGGATTTAACAGGGGGCTTAGCCATTAGGAGGTGTTTAAATTAGACTGTTTCCTCAGTTTACTTGTTAAATTCTTGAGCCTCACGAGCTCTTTAACGTCAAACATCGCGGAGGCTGCTTTGTCCCGCCGCAACCCGCGGACAGACGATATAAAGAGCTCAATGTCTGGGAAAAATTCAGCCACGTCCACCCCCTTTTTACCGGCGGTGTTCACCAAAAAATCTTTTACACTCTGAGCGCTGTAACCCCCCCTGGCTTTTAACTCTGGGGGCTCCGAGGCAGCAGACCCATCGGAAATATTACCGTCATCGGTCTCTTCCCCGACATTCCCCGCAATTGAACCGTCATCGGCCGTCTCCGCGAAGACGGGAACATCCTCCTGACAAGGACCATAGGCGGGATCCTCTCCAATGACCCCCGAGCCCTGACTTAAAACAAGTTTCTTACGTGCCCGCTCTTCTCTTTCACCTTGCCTCTTCTGAGCAGGACGTTTAAATTCACCTTTTTCTTCAGGCTGATTGCTGCCTCCCTCGTCTATGTCTATGTCACCCCACACACTTTCTGCTACAGCTGTTGTTTGACCTTCATTCTCACTACCGCCTTCATTCGGCTCATCCCTGGGAGGCACCTGATCCTCTAGCCCCTCAGATCTTGAGGCATTTCCATTCTTAACACCCCGCGCCTCTACAAGCGCCTCTGCGCCATCAGCCACTACAGGACGATCTTTCACTTCCTGCCCTTCTTTTTCCGTAACTGCATGGTCAGTTTTCTTGTGCCCATGTAGTCTCTCAGGACACTGTTTGATTAAATGGGCTTCACTCCCACACCCAAAACATTTCATTTCATTCGAAGTGACAAAAATTACATAATCAAACCCGTCCACTCTGAACTTCATTGCCACGTTTAAATCATCGTCCATTCTATTTAAAACCATATAAACTTGTCTCCTAAAAGACAAGACATGTTTTAAATCCGGCGATTTACAGCCTAAAGGGATATAACGAATTTTAGACACCAAACGTCCATGCCGCTCCAACTCTTTTGCTATGGTTTCATTCTTGAGAAAAGGCGGCGCATTCGAAATCGTCACTCTACGGGACGGGACGGCTAAAGGGGAAACCTGTACAAAGGAGCCATTTATAACAACCCCTTTCTCAACCACTATGGGAACTAAATCCTCAGAGCTTAGGAAAGCAACGATAGACCCGCTCATTCGTGAAGCCGACTTGATATTCTCACAGCCTATTACTTCGCCTACCGCCAACACCCCCGCCTCCAAAGGGACAAACTCCTCCAATATAAGTTTAATCCCATGGCGGTGGCTTAGACGCTCAAGATTCGCAGCCATTGCGGCTGCCGTGGCCTAAGCCACTCAGTACAAAACAAGTTTTAGCTGTTTACACCAAAGAAAGAAAGAAATAAGAAAGTAGAATATCAGAAGAAAAAAGAAAACCCAAACTCACCGCACCGCGTCTACCAACAGGTACACTCGCACACACTCGAAACAACCATCCAGCATGCACAGCGACAGCGAAACAGGAAGGAGATAGATAGATAGATAGATAGATAGATAGATAGATAGATAGATAGATAGATAGATAGATAGATAGATAGATAGATAGATAGATAGATAGATAGATAGATAGATAGATAGATAGATAGATAGATAGATAGATAGATAGATAGATAGATAGAAAGATATATAGATAGATAGATAGATAGATAGAAATTTAAGAATAGTAGGCAGGATGTAACCTGTGTATCAGAGATTTGTTAATCCCAGAACACAGCGAGTTGCAGTAATCGAGGCGAGAAAAAAAAAAAAAAGTATAGTAGGCAGGATAACAGATAGATGGTATAAACACTATATTAGACAGATAATATGGCACCTTTCCTATCAAAAAGGGAGACAAGGCGGTTAGTATAAAGGAAAAACAGATACATACAAAGCCTTAAATAACCTCGCGCCAAACTACATCAGTGACCTTCTCCATCACTATGTGCCTGTCCGCCCACTAAGGTCCTCTGATTCTGGTAATCTTGTTGTGCCTCACACTAATCTACACTCCATGGGTGACAGGGCCTTCAGCTGTATAGCGCCCAGACTCTGGAATGACCTACCGAAATTAATCAGGTCAGCTGACTCCATGAAGTCTTTTAAAAAACAACTCCAAACTCATCTGTTCAGGAAGGCTTTGAGCTCTACTTGACTTTATTACCCTTCTATGTCAAGATGCTCATGTAACCTGTGTGTGTGTGTGAGACCATCAATTGTGTTGTCTGTTAGGCTTTTTTTTCTCTGAATTTACTGTCTTAATCTTCTTTATTTATCTGGTTTGTACAATGCTATATACTGTATACCGTGCCGTTCTATCTTAAACTCTGTGAAGTGCCTTGAGCATGGGAAAGGCACTATATAAATAAAATGTATTATTATTATTACATAGACAAGAAAGGCACTGCATTAGATGGACTGTCTATCTATTGATAGTTTACCTAATGCAGTGCCTTGCTTGTCTGTCTGTCTATCTATTGATACATAGCGTGGCAGCAAGGGGAAACTCCAGCTGCTCCGACCCCAACAGGCACAGTGCAAAGTGAAGCACAACACAGTTTATTCTTCCTCGTGGGAACTGCTTGCCCTCCTTCCAAACGTTACAGCACAGCTCTAAAGCACAGTCCCATACACACAACAGTTGGCTTTCTTCATTCCACCGCCACTCCCTCTCAGGCAAACTCTGTCCTCTTTTCCTCCTAATGGAGTGAGGTGGCTCCTTTTAAGCAGGTCCTTGGAGTACTCCAGGTGGCTCATCAGCGTTACCTGAAATCACTCCCAGGTGTGGTGGAAGTCCACTGTAGGGCTCTGCAGCTCCCCCTGGTGGCCCCCACTTTACCCAACAGCACCCTACCAAACTCCAACTCCCAGTGTGTCCTGCAGGAATCCATGGTGCTACAGTTGCCCAGGAGGGTTGTCCTCCAGCATCCTGAGGAAGGCAGTGCCCTGTGGATTCTCTCTCCATGGGTCCTTCCATCCAGCTGGCGTCCCAGACGGGTAATGGATGTGGCCACCCGTCACAATAGACAGTCTGTCTAATATAGTGGCTATTCACATAGATAGATAGAAATTTTAGTATAGTAGGCAGGATAGATAGATAGATAGATAGATAGATAGATAGATAGATAGATATTTTAGTATAGTAGGCAGGATAGATAAATATATAGATATTAATTTAGTGTAGTCGACAAGCTAGATCGATAGATATTAATTTAGTGTAGTTGGTAGGTAATAAGAGATAGAAATTTAGTGTAGTCGGCAGGATAAGAGATATTTTAGTATAGTAGGCAGGATAGAAAAATAGATACTAATTTAGTGTAGTTGGTAGGATAAGAGATAGATAAAAATTCAGTGCAGTCGGCAGGATAAGATAAATATTTTAGTATAGTAGGCAAGATAGACAGGCATGAATTTCAGTATAGTAGGTAGGATAACAGATAGACGGGATGAACCCTATACTAGACAGATGGTTGAAAAGGCTCTAATATAGTAACTTTCCTATTTATAAGAAAGGAGACAAGGTGGTTAGTGGTTTCATCCCCTGGTACAAAGGGAGAATAGATGAAAGAAAGTCTATCTAATATAGTGGCTATCTTGAACAAACAGACAGATGGTTTTTCTGTTGTGTTTTCTTACCCCTAAATACTGATATATCAAAATATCCTCTTAGTGGAAAGCTAAGCTCTACCATACTGCCCGATTTCAGCTTTTTAGCTATTAAAGGGACATCGTGTTTTTGGGCGAGCGAGTCAGTTACATCTGCATTATATACACACACACACACAGTAGACCGAGTTGCCCATGTATCGGGTCCATCGGCCTTGTAGCTCGTGGCATCTTCTTCGGCCTCGCAAACAGCACACAGTTGTCTGGTCACCGAGTCCACAAGACACTGGATCCATCATTGAGGAACGTTGTACCACGAGGAAATGACTGTATTGTGCAGAATGGACAGCTGTACAGTCCTCCTTCTCACCTCAAGGATACTCAATTCAGTGGAGCTCCAGGGACTGAAGCAGTGAAAAATCAATGTCATGTTCAGGGATGAGTGTCCCGTGGCCTTCTGCATTACTATGCTGGATGTGGTCATCTGAGCGTGGATAAGCTGTAGCCATGAAGGGATGAACTCAGTCACTAATGATGTTCAAATCCACCTTGCTGGTAAGGCGTTCTTCAGTGGCTATCGGGGTCTTAACATCTGCCATATCATCCATAGTGTCAGCACTGGCATGAAATCATGAGGTCTCCATGGACTTATGTTGCTTGTGCCAATTTCTGATACTTCCATCACCATAAAGTAGCTGAACATTTTTTTTTGCCACTCCTGTGGTCCAGTTTGAGTGCTTCTGTGCCCACTCGAGATAGGCCTGCACACATCCTGGTCTCAGCTGTTGTAGTTCTTTTAAAACAAAACTCTCATAAGGTGGTGCATTCTGCTCTCCAATGTAACTTTCCTGGTTGTGTCCCACCCGTTTGTTCATATGCAAGACTGTCACCATTCCACTTTGACCTTTCTAATCCACAAGCTACTTTCATCCCACAGGACCAACTACCCTTAGTAGTTTTTTTGCTTTTCACAAAACTCTCAGTAGACCCTTGGACACCCCCGTTTGTGAGATGCTAGGACTGACACCCCAAGTGCCAACTGAGATGCCGCATTCAAAGTCACTAGAGTCAATAGTTTCACCCACTAAATGTTCAAACTGAACGCTGAAACCCAACACGCTGTTCTGCCCCATTTATACCACACACCACCATCTGATGACGTATGACGTGTGGGAAGGTAGAATTTGCATGTATGGAGTCATTAGTGTCATGTGTGCAGAGGATGGTGAAATTCAACAATTAGCACGTAGAAGTACTTCACTTCTACACTTCTATTGAATGAAAGAGACCCGAGGAGTCACAAACACCTGGGATGCCAATTGTCCCAAACATTATGGTTCCCTGAAATTGTGAGGGGTCAGGTGAGGTCAGGTTGGGGAGCATGCAGTGGTAAAGCAAGTTGCTGCATCTACCACACGCCGAAACACTTCGGGATCCCGTTAGCCACCCCCAGGCAGACATGCGGTGCAGTCCCACCCTCGGAAAGACCCTCCATCTGCTCAGTTAGGTGTTACGTGAGCGACCCCCTTGGCTTGTCCAGCCACTCAGGTCCTCAACAATAAGGACTCTGCCAGCCGAGTCACCCTCAGGAAATCGTGCCACACGGCCGTAGTGCCGTAACTGAAGATCCTCACAATGCAGGTAATGTGCCTCATTCAGGACTCTGTGAGCAACACAAAGTCAAACCAGCCACCCATGCTGACCCATGCCACCCTTGAACCAGACTTGAACAGCCACACGTGACTACTGCACTCTGAATTTGGAACCCAAGGGTAGAGGTGTCCTCGTATGCAATGCCTGTGCTCTCAGTCTCATTGCCTCTCATGGCATTGTTTGGAGTGCCCTGCATGGTGCCAAGTACAGATGGAAGGTGTGGAGACTACAAATTTTATGTATACCTGCTGATAGTGATCTTCATGTAGTCAATGGAGGCTCTGATCGGGGCACTCGAGAGACTGAGTGAGGTGTCTAAAGAGTGTCTGGGCTTGCGAGTGTCCTGATAAAAACCAATCCAGGCCTTTAATGACCTCTTGAGCATGGCCATCAGCAGTGTGTCCATCTGCGGAGATAGTGTCGACCTCGTCGAGAGGTTTACTTACCTTGGCAGAGACATTCATGTCTCTGGTGACTCTTCCTATGAAGCCAGTAGCTGGATTGGGAGAGCAATGGGGGTCATGGGGTCGCTGGAAAGGGGTGTGTGGCAGTCCCGATATCTATGCAAAAGGGTGAAGGTCCAAGTCTTTAGAGTCCTGGTGCTTCCTGTCTGGCTATATGGTTGCGAGACATGGACGCTATCCAGTGACCTGAGAGGAAGACTGGACTCCTTCAGTACTGTGGGTACCGATGGTTTGACTTTGTGTTGTTCATGGAGTCCCGTATGAGGCACATGACCTGCATTGTGAGGAAGCGTCAATTACGGCACTACGGCTATGTGGCGCGTTTCCCCCCCGAGGGTGATCCAGCTCACAGGATCTTCATTGTTGAGGACTCGAGTGGCTGGACCAGGCCAAAGGGACGCCCACCTAACTCCTGGCTGCGGCAGACAGAGGGTCATTTCCAGAGGGTGAAACTGGAATGCGTGTCTACCTGTGGGGTGGCCAACCAGGATCCCAAAGTGTGGCGGGTGTGATAAACGTGCTGTACCAGTGCATGTTCCTCAACCTGACCTGACCTTAACCCCCCCACCTCTCACAAATTATGGGCAACTGCCTGCGGGGAGGCCAACCAGGACCCCAAGCTGTTTCGTTGTGTGGAGGGTGCGGCAACGCACTGTACTGGCGGAGTGGTGGCTCGGAGGCTCGGATCTGTACTGGCAATCGGAAGGTTGCCGGTTCAAATCCCGTAAATGCCAATAGGGACTCTGCTCTGTTGGGCCCTTAACCTGCAATTGCTGAGCACTTTGAGTAGTGAGAAAAGCGCAATATAAATGCAAAGAATTATTATTATAAGTACTGGTGCCTGCTCCCCAACTGGAGCTGACCTGCTGATAGCAGCCATTACTGTGTACAACGCCTGGCGTGATTACACTGTACTAATAATGCACTCAGGTCACCATTTAATCAACTGAACTAAACATTTTTGTCCATATTGCATCCACTGACTCAGGTTTTGCTGCTGAAAGCCGTGCTGAATGTCTTATGGTGTTCTGCGCTGAAATCCAACACCAGCCCCATTCTCACTTTGTTTTCCCCTCTGCGTGCTTTTGTGTACCACTTTGCGACTGCGCTCCCTCGTGAATGGCACCATTTAGAAACATCGATAGAGCGATCTAGATTACACTTGTGCCCTTCAACTGGGATCCCGTCAACGCTCTTTTGCTGCGTCTTTTTTCGGCCATCTATAATTTAGAGCGGGCTCTGTAGCCACACACACACACAAATGTCTGAACTCGGAGTATTCATTATATATTTCTGTATGCCTGTTAGGCTTTCCCCCCATCATTTTCATCATCACAGGAACATAAAAACGCCAGCTTAAAGTGAATAAAACACAAAAATGCAAGCCATGCCTTCGCTCAAGAATGAATTATGAATTGTAGTTTTGAATTTTTGCAGATGATTATTATAAAGTTAACTTGTGATGCCCATTCCTCTGACCCAATGAACTCCTACATTTAACTACTAGCATCAAGAAAGCATCTACTTATTAACAGCACCATTTATTAGATGGCACTTTTTCCTTACATAATTGCGTAAAGTGTCCCAAACTCTGCTAAAAATTAATATGTAGCTATGGTATTATATTTACTTACAAACTGCATACAGTGGTGTGAAAAACTATTTGCCCCCTTCCTGATTTCTTATTCTTTTGCATGTTTGTCACACAAAATGGTTCTGATCATCAAACACATTTAACCATTAGTCAAATATAACACAAGTAAACACAAAATGCAGTTTGTAAATGATGGTGTTTATTATTTAGGGAGAAAAAAAATCCAAACCTACATGGCCCTGTGTGAAAAAGTAATTGCCCCTTGTTAAAAAATAACCTAACTGTGGTGTATCACACCTGAGTTCAATTTCCGTAGCCACCCCCAGGCCTGATTACTGCCACACCTGTTTCAATCAAGAAATCACTTAAATCGGAGCTGCCTGACACAGAGAAGTAGACCAAAGCACCTCAAAAGCTAGACATCATGCCAAGATCCAAAGAAATTCGGAACAAATAGAACAGAAGTAATTGAGATCTATCAGTCTGGTAAAGGTTATAAAGCCATTTCTAAAGCTTTGGGACTCCAGCGAACCACAGTGAGAGCCATTATCCACAAATGGCAAAAACATGGAACAGTGGTGAACCCCCAGGAGTGGCCGGCCGACCAAAATTACCCCAAGAGCGCAGAGACGACTCATCCGAGAGGTCACAAAAGACCCCAGGACAACGTCTAAAGAACTGCAGGCCTCACTTGCCTCAATTAAGGTCAGTGTTCACGACTCCACCATAAGAAAGAGACTGGCAAAAACGGCCTGCATGGCAGATTCCAAGACGCAAACCACTGTTAAGCAAAAAGAACATTAGGGCTCGTCTCAATTTTGCTAAGAAATCTCAATGATTGCCAAGACTTTTGGGAAAATACCTTGTGGACTGATGAGACAAAAGTTGAACTTTTTGGAAGGCAAATGTCCCGTTACATCTGGCGTAAAAGGAACACAGCATTTCAGAAAAAGAACATCATACCAACAGTAAAATATGGTGGTGGTAGTGTGATGGTCTGGGGTTGTTTTGCTGCTTCAGGACCTGGAAGGCTTGCTGTGATAGATGGAACCATGAATTCTACTGTCTACCAAAAAATCCTGAAGGAGAATGTCCGGCCATCTGTTCGTCAACTCAAGCTGAAGCGATCTTGGGTGCTGCAACAGGACAATGACCCAAAACACACCAGCAAATCCACCTCTGAATGGCTGAAGAAAAACAAAATGAAGACTTTGGAGTGGCCTAGTCAAAGTCCTGACCTGAATCCAATTGAGATGCTATGGCATGACCTTAAAAAGGCGGTTCATGCTAGAAAACCTCAAATAAAGCTGAATTACAACAATTTTGCAAAGATGAGTGGGCCAAAATTCCTCCAGAGCGCTGTAAAAGACTCATTGCAAGTTATCGCAAACGCTTGATTGCAGTTATTGCTGCTAAGGGTGGCCCAACCAGTTATTAGGTTCAGGGGGCAATTACTTTTTCACACAGGGCCATGTAGGTTTGGATTTTTTTTTCTCCCTAAATAATAAAAACCACCATTTACAAACTGCATTTTGTGTTTACTTGTGTTATATTTGACTAATGGTTAAATGTGTTTGATGATCAGAAACATTTTGTGTGACAAACATGCAAAAGAATAAGAAATCAGGAAGGGGGCAAATAATTTTTCACACCACTGTATTTTTCAGAGGCCTAATGAAGCCCCCAGGGGGGCGAGCCCACCACAGTTGGTACCAGTCCCAAGCACAGATAAATACAGAAGGTCAGTGTCAAGAAGGGCATCCGGTTGTAAAACTTTTGCCAAAAATATTATCAGCTTTGGAACAGGTAGGCACAACACACAGGAGGGTCTCGCCTGACCCCCTATGGAAATTGAGTGAGGGCCACCAGGCCAAGAGCCGGGAATGGCTAAAAATGTCAGGCCAGAAGAAGACGATGACAGGAGAGTGAAAAGAAAAGAGTAAGAGTGGGGACACTGAATGTTAGGACAATGACCGGGAAAGGAAGGGAACTGGCAAATTTTATGGAAAGGAGGAAAAGTGGGAGTGTTGTGGGCAAGGTTATTAAGTAAACAAAAACTAAAATCAAAACTGAAATTATTAAACATTTTCGTAAACTGAAATAAAATTAAAACTGAAATGAAAAACTAAAACTAAACTATTAAAGTCGCTGGAAAGACTAACTGAAATAAAATAATTTACTAAAATATGTTTAGTTTTCGTTTATGAATGAATATTCTTGCCGTTAGAGTTAAAAAAACTTACAAGGGTTAAAAACTAAAACAGAAAGTCATCCACCATGAGCCGTCCCCGCACATATTCATCCCTTGAACGGTCGCTGGAGACGGAGGGCGGCTGTTCACACAGCATTTGCGATGACAGAGCAGGCCGAGTGCGGGTGCGTAAAGCGTATGAAATAGAAAGCAATTTGCGTGCCGCCTTTCTTTGTGCTTCTTTCATATCAATATGTAATTCAAACGGCTGAAATCAGAATGTGCTGGTCAACAAAAACTTTACCGTATGGACCGAAAAAATCACGAGTGAGTGACGTTTCAGTTTATTTCTCAGGTGACTGCTTTTTGTTGACAGCAATTCACCTGCCACTTCGCACAGGAGAAATCGTTTTTACTTTCTCATATACAAAAGTATAGAGAAAGTATAGTAATCATGAAAAAATTTGACCTCGATATTTTGATGAATCTTGACGTTATAGACCTCCCACAGTCCAAAAATACTATTTTTTGGAAGTGTGCGTGTGTGTGTGTGTATAAACATGATAACTCAAAAACGCAACTAGATAGATGGATGAAATTCGGCATGTGGTTGTTACACCACAATTGTAGATCTGTATTAACTTTTGGGCCAAATCCATCCCAGAAGTGGTACTTTACCTGAACAAATATGATTTTTTTTTTTAATTTATGCAGCTGCAGAGTCCAATTTATTTAACATTACTTTTATAATAATTGTTTAATATATTATTAATTTGATTTGTTGGTAATGGCTCCTTAATGTACATAATATAAAAATATAATCATTGTCTTGCGGTTTACTCCTCAAATATCCATATCTGAGTATACAAGAAAGTCGAGGGGAGAGCACTCCTGATTTTTGAAAAGTTAATGGCACTGATCGAGAGACTGACTAGATCATCATACAAGATCAGCATATTGTTGCTGACCAATCACTTTTGCTTTAAAAACATTGTTTAACAACGAAGCGATACAAAGGTAGAGAGTCCGACAAGTGATGAAAAACTAGACATACTAATGGGTTTTGTATTTATTTTATAATTTATTAATTTATCTTTTTTAGTTCATATTCACAACTCAAAATACCTGATATTGTGAAAGTAATCCATTAGCAGAATTATTATTTTAAAATATTTGTCTCCCTTTTTCAATGTTTCTCTCTCTCTTGCAAAATAGATAGTTGAAATATCATATTCTTTTTGTTCTTAACATCAGCCATATCTTAATACATAATTCGCCTGCCTCCTCACTCACTCACTCACGTCCGTCCGAAGCCGAATGCGCAGTCACCTTCTGCACAGCTGCCCGAAAAACCTTACGAGGCCGACATCCAACCCCAACATTGCGGCAGGCGGCAGATTTACGGACGCAAAAATTCAAAGAGAAAGGCGACTTCGATTAAAGCTCTAGAGGACTGAAAGGCGATTTCGACTACAGCTCGAGGCCTAATTACGCATTCTGATTCAATTACGCTTTCATTCAATACACCTATATCAGGTTTGTGGTGCTTATACTTACAGTGGAACCTCGGTTCACGAACGCCTCGGTACACGAACAACTCGGTTTACGACCAAAAAGTTCGCCAAACTTTTGCCTCGGTTCACGACCACATACTCGGTATACGAACAAGCCAGTTTCCCTTTCATTATGTGCGCGCTGATGATTTCCGCACGTGTTGCATTGTTCTCGGTCAGATGTGAACTGCTGCAATGTAAGAGAGAGAGAGCAGGCAGGCTCGTGTGCTGATGAGAGAGAAAGAAAGAGAGAGAGAGAGAGGCAGGCTCGTGTGCTGATGAGAGAGAGAGAGAGAGAGCGCATACAGCTGAGAGCGAGCCTGTATGTGCAGCTGAGCAGGGAGCCTGGGTGTTTGTCAGTGTTATTCTATGTTTTTACATTAGTTTACTATTACACTGTGCATTCTATGGTGTAATTATATTTGCTTAAAAATATTTAAATATATTTACATACAGTTCGTACAGTCTGGAACAGATTAATTGTATTTACATACAATCCTATGGGGGAAATTGCTTCGGTTCACGACCAATTCGGTTTACGACCAGAGGTTTGGAACGAATTATGGTCGTAAACTGAGGTTCCACTGTATTGCTATTCCATATTGTACTGGAACATTCATCATTCAATATTATAGTATAGGCGTGGAAAATTCATCAACTAACAGTACAAGCCTGTACAGTAATGGGTAAAGCGGACTACAATCATTACAAAACAACTTCTTCGTTACTTATCATTTGTTCTTCATACACTGCTGACACAAACTCGTGCCTGTTTCATCTTACGTTGTCGAAACGGGCTCTTTGTCTAGTCATACATATTGCATACCAGGGAGTTTTCCTGCCATACATTCAAACCTGCTGCGGTAGGCTCCAGGTTTCCGGTGATCCTGACCTGGATAAACAGGTTTAGATAATGTATATATTGTTCTTAATTTCAGACGCGGTCTCTGTTTTATGCCTGTCCGTATTCCTGTTTCCTACTCTTGCCCTGCTCATTATGGGTTCACTGTTCTTATGGTAGGCTATTCATGACTCACCACCTCTAACCTTCACACTACATGCTTGTTGTTTGTTTCCCTCAATACAGCTAGGTGGGGTCTGCACACTCATTCAAGTCTAAGAGCCCTGTTCTTCCTAAGCCCCTGTGATTTTCATGAGAAAATATTTTAAAAAATTATACAATTGTGTAAAATTATTCATATTCAGTATCTAGTTTTGATTATGCTCGTTTTTATCAGACAAAAAACAAAACCAGATAGTAAATCAGGCAGTGTAGTAAGCTTCCACTAACATTAAACTCCTATCCAAATCTATTAAGTGTATAGTTCTGTCTGATTGTGACATACAACCAACTCTGTAGGCGCTCTATGCCATAATTACTAAAACTAATATATATAAAAATAAAATTGAAATGTCTTTGTGAAATAAAAACTAAACTAAAACTACACGATAAAGGAAAACTAAAACTATACTGAATTTCCAAGTAAGGTCAGAAAAAATATAGAAATAAAAACTAATATAAAAAAAAGCAAAACTATAATAACCTTGGTTATGGGTCCAGGAAATGAGCTGAAAGAGGAACACAGGAAGAGACTTGGGAGGATTCTTCAAGTTGCCGATCATTTAGAAATGGTGCAGATATAACGGTATCCAAAAAACAGTGTGAATAGGAGGAGTGGTAGGGTGAGGAGTGTCAAGGGGGCCTCGGTGGGACTGTAGAGTGCTACGTCATGAGGAGCAGGAGAGAGAAATGACAACGAAAGAAGAGGACCGAGGACTGTCCAGGATATGTACAAGAGAGTGAGGACACAGGATAAAAGCAGTGCTGGGGTAACGGACAAGATCCCAGTTCATGTAGGTCTGCACCAGGGGGTCTTCCTGAATTCTAGCCTTTTGATTTGGTTATGGAGGTGCGATAAAAGACTAAGCTACCTGGTGCAGCGCAGGCTCTGTGCTGAGGACATTGTGATGTGTAGTACCAGAAGAGAGGAAACTGGAAGAATGGAGAAGCAATTTGTAAGAAAGAGAACTAAAAAGATAAAAAAGGAAGAAGACAGAAAAATGAGGATTAATGACAATCCATATTCAGAAATTAGTCTTCAAGGGGAGCTGAAAAGAGTGGACAAGTTTAAATATTGAGGATCAGTGGTAGCCCAAGATGGACAATTAGATGCTGAGATAACCCAGAGTGCAGGGTGGATGGAACAATTGGAAGAAGACATCAGAAGGATGGAGAGACTGAAGAATTAAGGCAAATGTTAAAGAGAAGTTTTTTTTTTAAGACAGTGGTAAGACCAGCAATGAGGTGAGGTATGGAGCGGAGACATGGACAATAAAGGGAGGACAGGAGAAGTTGGGTGTTGCAGAAATGAGAAAGTAGAGATGGACATGTGGAGTTACTGAAAATGGACAGAAGAAATGAGACCATCAGAGATACAACAAAAGGTAGGAGAGAGATCTAAGAAAGGACAGGAACATAGAGTGAATCAATTGTCCATTGAATGGAATGGACAAGTGATGAGCACAGACAATGAGTATTTAGGCAAAAAGGTGATGGCAATGGATGTCCAGGGGAAGAGAAAACAAGGGAGGCCAAAGTAGAGGTGGATGGATAAAATAAATGAAGATCTGAAGGAAAAGGGTCTCACTATGGAGAAGGAGCAGGTCCCAAGCTGCATGGAGAAGATTGATCAAGCAGCCGGACCCCCACAATCAGAGAGAAAAGATGAAGGGGAAGATGAAAAAGAAGATCTGTCAGCTGCCAAAACAGTTTCTAAATAGTATCCATTTATCATCAAACCTACCTAATCCAATTTAAGAAGATGAACCCCCTTAATAAAAGGATGAGTTTGTGTATCGGTCTGGTTGCTATGTCTGACATTCTAACAAAGATAGCACAACATTTGTAGTAATGCATTTTATTCATACAAAATGTGTGTGATGCACCATCTGTTGGAATGGAAAATGCAATGCATTTTACTACTACATGCATTACAAAATACACCGCAAAAGATGGAGCACTACAAGTATTAATACAGAGATCTACCTATACACTGATTAGACTGGAACCCGTCAGAGAGGTAGCACAACTAGTGGGTGTGTGTGTATATAAATTGTGAGCTGGGGGGCTGATCGCACCCCTACAGGTTAAAAAAAAACGTTGAAAGACTACCTTCACATTGCTCCCTTGCTTGCTTGGCTTACTTGCGGCCGATCTATTGTGCAATCCGAGCGGTACTTCGCAGAAGAGGATGAACTGGCTGTTGGGGAAGATCTCGACCCCCATTTAAATATTGAACCTGAAGTGGCTGTTGGGGAAGTTCTCGAGCCCAGACTAGATATTGAACCCGATCTCTCCAGTGAGACCGAGGGTGACACCCCCCCCAAATTCAGAGGAATTTTGTGTGCTTGCAGCATGCTGATAGCTCATTAGAATATGCATTTAAACAGGCTCGCTCTGCTAGTGACTCTTATTACCAAGAGCGTGCATCCAGGGGCTTAAAATCCCCGGACTTTCTTAAGAAAAATGGCTGGCTTTTTAGAGTGACATCAGATCATTTAGTCTGGGAATTTATTGAACAGTTAGTTGTACCTGAAGTACATAGTGACATTCTTTTGCAATTAGCTCACTCTCACATCTTGGGTGGGCACTTGGGGACTGATAAGACTAGAGAATGTTTATCAAAACGATTTTATTGGCGGAATATGGGGAAAGATGTTGAGCGATTCTGTACTTCTTGTCCCGATTGTCAAATCGTCTCCACTTATAAACCTCCTCGGGCTCCCTCTGTCCTATGCCTATTTTGGAAGTCCCTTTCCA